>NW_005841930.1:547682-605658 GCF_000455745.1 Alligator sinensis | reverse complement strand
GAGTATATAGGATAGGGATACGTCTAGGATTGCGCTCGGCGACGGGGAGAGGCCAGAGGCTGTTTAGACCTCTGTTGCCTTCTTAAGAAATGTGTTGGGTCCGTAAGGATCTGCAGCGCTTAGAGATCTTTACTCCAATTGCTCTCTCTCCTTCTCTCCCTTTCTCTCTCCGACTTGGGCGGAAACCTTCCAAGCTCTTTATACGGCTAGCAAGCCAATCGCTAGCCACCACGTGTGTATAATTTAGGATCGGCCAATAACATGGCACGAATCTAAATACAAATGGCGGGAACTCCTTTGCACCGTGCATCACTATGATGCAAAAGAAATGCACCATGCAAAGAAGGCTACAAATGGCGGGAAATACTCTTTTGCACGCGGGTTCTCCTATTGCAGCAGAAAACTCCACCATGCAAAGAAGCTGCAATTTGGCGGGAACATAATTTAGCGGTGCCGAAGCACACAAAAACAAAAAACCACAACTTTGGGTTGTGACATTATTATCCAGGAAGCAGTACTCTTTGTGGCTTCCCTCCTCATCTCATTTCTTTGGATCAGGATCTCAAGTTCAAGGGCACTTATTTTAGGAGTTTGACTCAAGCCCCTCTCTCTCTTGTTCTATTTTCATAGTTTTAAGCATTAAAAGTATATGAGAGAGGGAGATCTAAGTCTGATCCTAGCCTCCGGGCTTTCCTTTGAGCACCCCAACTGTACAGCTGCAGAGACTATTATAATTCCTATCAAAACATTCCATTTAGCAAGCTTTCTGAGGAAAGAAGAAAAAGCTTCTATTGGAATAATTATACTTGCTTCCCAAGGGAGAAAAGAGGACCTTTCTAGGTCCAACTTCAGTGAGGCTATATATTAATTTTTTTTCTTTTAATACAGAACAAAATATTTGTAGTTTAGGTTCTTTTAGGATACCTGATGTTGCTATTCTGACTTAACGCTTTTTGTGAAAAAATAAACAAGGGCTAATTCTCTCTTGACAGATTTCCATTTATAATCATTGTTCTTGAAAATGAAAAATGTGGCTTGAATTTGATAGTTAATCATAAAGTATCTGTCTTTCCAGCTCTTCCCTGGCAGTTTTTTTTTCTCTTGTTACTGAGGACAAACTGCTAACAATTTTTCAAAATTGCATGAAATATTTCAAGAGATACCACTTTTGACCTGAAAGGCACCATAATTTGTGTTTTATAGATTTTATAGTTTTTCATTTAAAAAAATCATGATCTAGGGAGAAATTTCTTTGATCAACTGAGGTGTACTTGGTAGCCGTGTTGGTCTGAGACAAAAAGACATACAAAAAACTAGAATTCTTGGTTCCAAAATGATACCTTTTATTAGACCAACTGGAAAATGGCAAGAAAATTGTTCTTTTCTGCAAGCTTTAGGAATCAAAGTCCCTTTGTCAGGCTCTGGGAAAAGTGTAGATGGTACAAGATGGTAAAAAGTCCCCATAGGTAGGAAATAAACGTTATTTTTGCACAGAGGGAGCTGAAGATGGAAGTCTATCCCTCTGGTTTCATGAGGTTGTCTTTGTGATCTGTGTTGAGTAGCTCTCTGATGTGTTGATCAGGTAGAATTCCTTTCCTGGAGGTGTCAGATGGCAGGCAGAGGCAAAAAAACAAACAAAAAAAAGTATGTCTTTTTGTCTCAGACCAACACGGATACCAAGTACACCCATGAAACATGGAAGATGCTGAATTTCAGCCAATTTTGGAGTTTAAACTTCATTGCAGAACAACAAGGAAGTTTTTTTGCCTCCCTGCCTGCCATCTGACAGCTCCACGGAAGGAATTCTACCTGATCAACTCATCAAATTGCTACTCAACACAGCTCACAAAGACACGCATGGACCCAGAGTGTCAGACTTTCATCTTCAGCTCCTTCGGTGCAAAAATGAAGTTTATTTCCTACCTATGGGGAATTTTTACCATCTTGTACCATCTACACTTTTCCCAGAGCCTGAATAAGGGACTTTGATTTTGAAAGCTTGCGGAAAAGGACAATTTTCTTGACATTTTCCAGTTGGTCTAATAAAAGGTATCATTTTGGAACCACGAGTTCTAGTTTTTTGTATGTCTTTTTGTCTCAGACCAACACGGCTACCAAGTACACCTCAGTTGATCAAAGAAATTTCTCCCTAGATCATGATTTTTTTAAATGAAAAACTATAAAATCTATAAAACACAAATTATGGTGCCTTTCAGGTCAAAAGTGGTATCTCTTGAAATATTTCATGCAATTTTGAAAAATTGTTAGCAGTTTGTCCTCAGTAACAAGAGAAAAAAAAACTGCCAGGGAAGAGCTGGAAAGACAGATACTTTATGATTAACTATCAAATTCAAGCCACATTTTTCATTTTCAAGAACAATGATTATAAATGGAAATCTGTCAAGAGAGAATTAGCCCTTGTTTATTTTTTCACAAAAAGCGTTAAGTCAGAATAGCAACATCAGGTATCCTAAAAGAACCTAAACTACAAATATTTTGTTCTGTATTAAAAGAAAAAAAATTAATATATAGCCTCACTGAAGTTGGACCTAGAAAGGTCCTCTTTTCTCCCTTGGGAAGCAAGTATAATTATTCCAATAGAAGCTTTTTCTTCTTTCCTCAGAAAGCTTGCTAAATGGAATGTTTTGATAGGAATTATAATAGTCTCTGCAGCTGTACAGTTGGGGTGCTCAAAGGAAAGCCCGGAGGCTAGGATCAGACTTAGATCTCCCTCTCTCATATACTTTTAATGCTTAAAACTATGAAAATAGAACAAGAGAGAGAGGGGCTTGAGTCAAACTCCTAAAATAAGTGCCCTTGAACTTGAGATCCTGATCCAAAGAAATGAGATGAGGAGGGAAGCCACAAAGAGTACTGCTTCCTGGATAATAATGTCACAACCCAAAGTTGTGGTTTTTTGTTTTTGTGTGCTTCGGCACCGCTAAATTATGTTCCCGCCAAATTGCAGCTTCTTTGCATGGTGGAGTTTTCTGCTGCAATAGGAGAACCCGCGTGCAAAAGAGTATTTCCCGCCATTTGTAGCCTTCTTTGCATGGTGCATTTCTTTTGCATCATAGTGATGCACGGTGCAAAGGAGTTCCCGCCATTTGTATTTAGATTCGTGCCATGTTATTGGCCGATCCTAAATTATACACACGTGGTGGCTAGCGATTGGCTTGCTAGCCGTATAAAGAGCTTGGAAGGTTTCCGCCCAAGTCGGAGAGAGAAAGGGAGAGAAGGAGAGAGAGCAATTGGAGTAAAGATCTCTAAGCGCTGCAGATCCTTACGGACCCAACACATTTCTTAAGAAGGCAACAGAGGTCTAAACAGCCTCTGGCCTCTCCCCGTCGCCGAGCGCAATCCTAGACGTATCCCTATCCTATATACTCTATTTTCGAACCCACGGAACCTTAACAACTCCGGGGCCTGAGAACCGAATAGAGCCCACGGAGCTTTGACAACTCCGTGGGAAAGAATTGCCGAACCCGCGGAGCCTTAACAACTCTGGGGCCCAAGGACCGAATTTGTCGTAGTCCTCCAACGAGGATTCAAGCGGAGCTGAACCTGGAAACTGTCCAGCCTATACCGCGACCATCTTGGGTGCAAGTAAATAATCTTTGAATCTACCACTACGCCTCTGTGACTAATTCTAGCCCGTGCGTTCCTTACCGCCCCGCAGTCCCTTCTGACCCCGTGTGCCCGGGCTGCTGGCCACAGCCCGCGTGTGCAAAGACGGGTCCGCATATCACTCCCGGCTCGCACATGGAGACATGGATGGGACTGGGAGGCGGCCCACACAAATAACATTGTCTATAAATTGTCTATAACAGGACCCGATGAAATTTTGCTCTTTTCAGCTACTACAGGCTTACTCAATAGTTCAGAAATACTGTCAGGTCAAATGACAGCACTTTTTAGCCAGTTATTCTGTTTTGGTCAGTCTGAGGTTTTTTTATACAAACACTCATACACAGAGAGGAAACCATGGAAGATCAATTTTATTTGCAAGTGCTGTGATAATATATTGATAATGTATTTCATGGTCAACACAAACAGAGTAAAGTTCTTAGCATACAGGTTTCAATCCTGACCTTATGATGACCTTCTTTTTGGGGTTGATAACTGTTTTGAGTTAGAGGATCAGAACATTGTCAGATGAATCTTCCACAGCTGTTGGTGTAGGTTACCTACTGGATTAGCACCAACACCCTCATTCTTATACTCTGAATTGTTTTGCTTCACTGCTTCAGCATACTGTCTGTCAGAAAATATCTTAGGACCAAAGTCTATACCTGTTACCTGCATTGAGGATTACCAATAGTTCCCATTGAAAAAGATGCCAGAATCTAACCCTAAAAATTTTCCTGAATGTCTTCTCTCTTACATGACTCATACCATTTCATTAAGTGGCCCTTATAGTAAGCGCTCATTCCTATAGTAACGTTTTTGTAGACTGTAGTATTTTGTACTTATTGTTGTAGTATTTTATAAGATTAGGCCCATGACAAAAGTAAAAGAAGTGACTTTTCAAAATATGTGTACCACTTCATTTAAGAGGAATTAATGGTAATCCACATGAAAATTCTTTAAACCAGATTTTGATCTCAGTTCAATATGGATCTGGAGTTTGTTTATATCAGTAGTATTCTCTCTATATAAAGGGTTTAGTCTGTCTTTGGGTCTGTCTGTCTGTCCATAATGCTCTTGTGGGTGTGGGGTGTGGTTCCAACCAGTGCTGTGTGTGGGGTGAATTGCCCATCAAGGATGATGGCGGGGATGGAGCAGAGTGGGGGGAGGCGGTGAGGCCGGTACTGCTGGCCCTCATGCCTTCCCCCCCTGGCCCTGCTCCTTGGAGTCTGCAGTGGCATGGGGTGGCAATAGCATGGCTCGGGCCTCGCCACCCCCTCTCTGTCCCCTCCATCATTCTTGATGGGTAATTCACTAATTATTCTATATTCACAATATTATCAACTCTATCAGAATTTAGTGGAATTATGGTTGTACATATTTTTATCAACAGAATAATAAAATGTACAATGTCATTTTTGGGGGGGCCATAGACAGTTAGACACCATTAAAATATTCCTAATCTATTACACAAGTTAAAGGCAAGCTTCTGTTGCTTTTAGTCATGTTGAGCTTACTCCATGAAGGGCCTCATTGATTTCAATATGGGTAAGGGCCTGAGTATTTACTCCAAATTCATCCTTTGATGCAGAAGCTGAAGATGTCCTGACAACTCATTTTCAAAAGTTCAAACTTTTTGTTATGACCAGTAGGGGAAGCTAATACAGATGTTAAGGCCAAGCAGTGAAAAACATGTTACCATCCCCAGATGTTTCAATCTTGCCTGTGAGAACACATCAGCTAACCTAGACTGGTAACCTAATAAGTAAAGGTAATATTTGAGGAAGGAAGGACTATAAAAAATCTAGGGAATTTATATATTAATGTCAACATCTTACATTGCCATCAAATGTTTGTAGGAATCCTGGAGAATATGAGTATGTTCTCAGTGGCTAACATTGTTGAACAAATTAGGTATCCATTAAGTATGTGTTAATTTAGGTCTAAATGTTAATTTTGTATTAAAGAGAAACACAAACCCTGTTTTGAACTGTCTGACAATCTGCTTTTAGCAGAGGTGTAACACAGCAGTTACATGTCATAGCACTGTTTACTGTGTTGCTGGCAGCAATGGTGCATCTAGTCACCAGCTATTTTTATACCCTCTACAAACAGGGCATTCCCGATCACCACTCCTCAGTTATATTACTGGCCAATAAAAAAAGGAAAGGACCAGACATCCGTCTCCTTCTGCAGTCTTTCCTTCTTTATGCCATCTCCTTTGAGTACCTCTGCCTCCAGCAGATCAGCCTGGAGCACATCTAAGCACAAAAGTCCTTTTCAGTTGAGCAGTTGATCTTCCTTTTTATTCTCCATTTGTCTCTGGGATTGCCGCCTCGCGCCCCAAGATTGGCTTTCTGGGGGTGAAGTTACACATTATACGTAGACCATACTAAATTTGTGGAATGTTAAGCAGTGTTAAAGTTAGAAAGTTCTGTGAGCAGTCATATGTTAAGGGTTAATACCATTTATTGCTTGCACAGCTCTGACTTGCCTCTAGATGGCTGGTGAGAGGTGTGTGGGCTGTATCCCTACTCTGGGCTGCTAACATGAACTGAGTTGCATGGTCCAGAATTAACCCTTGGCCTAAGTGACACTTAGCATGAGTTAACAAGTTTGAATATGTGGACGCTCACATTTTAAGTGCCCTTAGTATGATATAAGTGTAATGTGTCACCCTGAGCTGATAAAGTAGCTTCTGGGGCTTGACATTCCTTGGATTCTTGTCTAACCCCTTCTTTGTTGGACTGGGCCAAAAGATCCTGTTAAACCCTGCCTATCATTCATTTCTATGGTGATATGCTAATTCTTCTACTGGCCAGCACAGAATCTGCCAGCATAGAAAAGACTGAAGTTTCTTATATAAAAAACTAAGGATTATTGTTCCCCAGCCATCTTTAGGTTTTCTTTCTATACCACAAATACACAAATTAGAGGGCAAAAAAATCTATTTTTCTCTTTTGCAAATCAGATTGAAAAGCACTATATTTTATAGCACAGTACTTAAATGGGAACAGAAAGTACTTCATAAAGCTCTCTCAAGTGCTTGGGGAATCCAAGCAGATAATCTAAGTAAAGGTGTCAGGCCAGCTTAACAGACTTGTAGGCAGATATAATGGAATTAAAGTAATTATTATAACCTTTTCACATCATACATCATTAGGATCATGCATAAAAACATGTGCGTATTCGTTTAGGAAGGGAGAATAAGTAGGATGAAATCCTGACTCCTCAAAATCAATAGCAAAAAGTGAGAAGCCCACGATGACATCAGAACCACGTTCCTAAATATCCTAAAACCAATTAATAAATGTTAAAATATGGGTTATGGCCAGATTTTGATCTGGATTAAATATCATAAATACTGGGATTGTAATGCAGCTTTGCAAAGCACAGTTAAGCCAGAAGGTTTAGTATGCTAGTAAAATGTTAGCCCAGTTTGATGAAAAGAATTGAGGACATATATTAGAAAAATATGGCTTTAAGATCATAATGCATTTTAAAAAGGTAGATTTCTAGATAGAAAGACTATGATATGTTCCTACAATCTATTATAAATTATTTGTAACACATCTTTATTTTGTAAGAATTTTTGAAGCAAAAAAATCAATAATGAATCTGAAATGTACATGATTGTTTAAAATACCATTAGTAAATATACAAATTTGAACTCCTCCCTCAATACATGTTAATATACCCCATCTATTGTAGATTCACTATAAACAACCTGCAGAATACAATAAAAACAGTTAAATGTCTGCTTTCTCCCAGAAAATCTGGTGAGAGGAGAAAACTCTATTTAGACTTTTTGATGTGTGCATCTTGCTTTCAGTGTTACTTGGTATGGCTTACATGCAGAAAGAAGTGAAACTGGAGGTTTCAAGAGACGTTGACTGAAAGTTCTGGCTTCATGTGAACTCAACATTTAAACTGAGACTTGGGAATTGGAGCACTATAATAATTAATTACAGACAGAAAGCATGTCCTTCTCCCCCTCCAAGGTATGAACTGCTGACTTTCACAGAACTCTAGAAAGAAAGACTGTTATATGCTGGTCAATGTGAAGAAATTAAGTCAAGGTTGGAGAAAGCCAGACAGAAGTTACACTGAAAATGGAGAGGTGATAGGAGCAGCTCAGATTAGTAATAATAACTGGGCACATCTACATGAGATGTTTACTGTGGAGCTGATTAACTATTTACAGTAAAGTCTCAGTGTCTACACACGTGGCCCTATTAGGCTGCAGTAAACTAATAAATGCAGCTGTAGGATAGTACTTGTAAACACACAAGTACTATCTTGCAATGGAGTTATTTAGTGTGCCAGAATGCATGTGTAAACACTGACAGGCCTGGCTGGGGCACGAAGGTGCTTCAATGATGGTCTGCCTGCCAGGGAGCCCAATGCTGAAGCATCCTTGCACCCTAGCCAGCCCCTCTGCATCATGCTGAACTGGGTTGACAGACTGACTATCCCCCTCCCTCCCCTTCCAGACCCCTGCCAGCTGGGACTGCTCAGACCTGGTTCAACATGTTGCGGTCCCAGGTGCACATGTAAATGCAGCCCAGGAGTAATAAACTCTGGCACAAACTGCACCAGAGTTTATTCAGGTGCATTAATTTAATGTGTGGTACATACCCACTGTGTGTTTCTGCCAAAAATATCAACAAATTTACAGTTAATATCTGCATCTCAGATATTATTATGTAGATTTGGGGATTAACATGTCACTGACATGGATTGGTTCAAATTTCTTGTCCTTTTCCATCAGCAAACTTGATAGGAATGTGAGACTAGAGCGCAAGCCCTGAGCCATTGAGTCTGGTCCCTTGATTTCACAGGCCAAGACAGTCCAATGTTATTTCTCATGTTCACTGGAGACATGTAGCAGGTGCACACAGTGCATGTTCACCCCCTGAGATTGGTCATGCACCCCCTGGAAGCACCAGCCACAAAACCAGAAGTGCACTCCTGGTTTCACTGCTGGCTGCTGTGGGACCCCGCCCAGCGGTCAGTGTGGCAGCTAGGGCACCCCCCACTGTTGGCAATTTGGTGCCCCCCCCAGTCTCGGGATGTACCAATCACCCATGCTCATGTGCGAGACATTTTTGGCAGCTATCAGGCCAAAAAGTCAGAGTTAGGACTTGCCAAATTCACTTTGATTCAGAGATTACTTAAGACAGAACAGAGACAGGTGAGCTCTGACCTATTTTGGAAGTCCCATAGGCTATGTACAGACATTTTGGGAAGCTAGATTGAATTTAAAAAAAAATGCCATCCAATCTCACTTAGTTTGCCCAGGTGCAGACCTTATACTTAGATCAACCTAACTAGGGATCTAAGGCTGAACTGTATAGAAATTTAGGAAGTTTATTAGTCTAAAAATGGCTGACCCAATCTAAAATTAACCCTACATCAGAGAGAGTTTAACTTGGGTCCAGTTTGGCAAAATGAATATAACTGAACTTCTGTACAGTTCCCAGAACAGCCCAGGGCAAGCCCAGCCACTGTCCCCAGCCCTGGGGCTATGGTTTTCCTACCCGTTCCCTGGCATCTGGATATTTTAGTCCCCCAGACCCCTGCTCTTCCCTCAAACAACACGCCCCCCCACAGACCAGTGACCCCTCCCTGGAGCCCACCAAATCCCCATCCTGCAGGGTACTCCTGGTCCCAGGAGCTGATTGAAGTAAGTTGGGGTAGGAGAAAGGGTGGATGGGATCAGAGGGGTTGGCTCGCTAGGCAGGATTGTTCATCTGGGGATGGGGGGTGGGTGGGTTAAGGAGCTACAAATAGCTCCTAGTCCCAGGGGGGGGGCCTCATTCCCTCAAGCCCCACCACAGACCCTGCTTCTCCTTCTGATCCTCCCTGAAGACTCTGCTCCCACCCCTTAGATCAGGTGGTCATTTTTAACTCAATCTAACTTCTCCAAATATCTGTACATACCTTACATTTTTTAATATATAAATGTTGTAGACATTGACAGATTTGCAGAGAAGTGGTGATGGAATGCAGAAACAAGCACAGCCTCAGCTCCATTTCTGTTATCTCAACTTACTCTTGAAATGATGTTAAAAACATGTATCCTGTTAGCAGCCTAATAATGTCAGCAAATTGGTTAACATTTGACCCAAGTGATTTTTAGTCAAGGTTTGGGGGCTTTAATAAATTAATAAATTTGTGCACAGCTGTCTGTCTGTTTAGATATTTGTTGTTGTTTATCAGAGAATTGTTAAGAGTGGCTTTGATATAGAAGTTTTAGCAATAGTGGTTCCTGGCTAATTGTCTCTTTTCTGTGTTTTATATCACTTCATTAGTGATTAATTATAATTGCAAGTAAATCCATTTAAAAACACACCCATTTTCAAATTAAAACATCTATCTTCCATTGATGCTGCACTTTTCTAGGTCTATGATTAACCACAGGCCAGAGGTAGCAAAAAAATGATCAATAGATTTGGATGAATGGTGGAAGTTGTTTACCACTTATTTTTATTCACTTTTAAAAATCAAGTTTCTTTCCTCAGTGTTGCAGTTTTTGCATAGCTGTTCCTTCAGCACTTCTGTGGCCAGTTGCATTTATGCAAATATTTGTAGGAAAATAAGGACTTGTAAGCACATTCACATTAACCTGTCAAAGCACAGAAATAATACCAATCACACCAATAATAGTAATGTTTTATCCACAGGTTTCATAGAACTTTACAAAAGGAAGTAATTACTAAGATTATCTGCATTAAATAGGAAAATTGAAGAAGAGAGAATTAACCCTGGGATTTTCAAAGGAGTCTAAAGTTCCTTTTTGAAATCTCTGTATAAATGATTTACCAGAGGATGGAGAGAAACAGTAACAGAATGGGGAAAAAGAAATGTATCCCGACTCAATCTGTTCAGGGTTTTTCCTTCAAGGAGGTTTCCTTACAAATAAAATTATATTTGTCATTAAGAAAACTTTTTTCAGGAACGTAATAGTTTTGAAAAAGGGTTGTTTAGGCCCAGTATGCAATGTCTAGTCAAAGTCAGATACAGAGAACAAATGAAATAAACACCTTTCTCTCTCTCAGTTTAGAATAGCTAGAACTCCAATGGTTAGCCATGAATCTGGATGTACAAACACTGAGGTTCAAGTGTCTGACTTGAACGAAGCAGAGAGCACCCTCTATTTAAAATAAAAAAATCAACTTAAATGTGACTCTTTGTAGGAACCTAATCTCTTTCCAGACAATGACCAGAATTATTTGAAGCCACATGATAACAGTTAGACATTCCTTTAACCTGCCCCGCAAAAAAACCCAACCCAACAAAACCTGATACATATGACATTCCTTATATCTGAACTCTTATATTCCCAAACTGAAGTGTTCCACAGACGTCCAAACCTTCACCTTCATTCAGTTCTACATAGATACACATAAATAAGACGGATTTGTGGGTAAATCATAGGAAAGGGATTGAGGACACTTGTAGGGTGGTCATCATAGAGGACAGTCTGGTTGTCCTCTATTGATACGAAACCGGATGCCTTTATATCCTCTATTTTTCTCTTCAAGAGAACCCAGTACCTTTATGTCATAAAGGCATCGGGTTCCATATCAAGAGAGTACAGAGGACAGAGTAGTAAAAAAACAGAATGTCCTCTATGATGGGCACCTAGACACTTGGGTACTGAATTATACTGACATTTTTAACACTTCCAATATGAGAGGAAAGAAGTTAAGTAAAAATGATTTCTTTGCCTGCTTAGAATGATACAGTATTATTATATAAATTAAATTCAGAACATGCAATATTTCCCCCTTTGTCTCCAATAAAATATTTCAGGCTGTTTTGAATTTGGACACTTCCCCATGATAATCTTATTCTGATTTGGAATGTGGTCTGTAGGCCCACTGTTTTTTTCATTTCAAGCACTTGATTGGTACTGGCTAGCTAAAATCAGTTTAGATTTCAGCTGCAGAAGAGTAACTGGAGACTAGCACCACTCCTCCACAAATCAATGGGAAGTCAGCAAAGGGCTTTTACTGGATAAGTAAAGGAATGATTCTACATAGAGCATGTCTCAGCTGTGTAACTGGATAGCTGTATAACATTGCTTTCATGAATTTCCCTCAAGCTGCTGAAATCATCTGAGTGAATGACTTTGGTGTTTATGATCCTCATAAATGTTTCTTCATCTGAAAACAGGAGTGATTTGGTCCATTTCAGCTGGGCTTCTATTCAGTCTTTAGCCTTGCCACATGCATGTGGGGCAGCATTTTTGTGACAGTTACCCAGGGCAATAGGAAAAGCTTTCAGAACATTTCTTGGAAATTGCTGCTTGTGGTTAGGAACTAACTTGGACCAAGTGTCACTTGCAACTTTTCATCTGAGAGGAGAAAAAACAGACTCAACCTGTGCTGTCGGTGTGTATGCATGGTTGGAGTCTTTGGAGCTCCTCATTACCCTAGGTTTTGCCATGTTTCTGTTTGGAAGCCATATGTCCTCTGTGCTGAATGGCTTAAGGCATATTCTGCTTTCCTATGTCTCCCCCTCTATTCTCTGCCTACCATATTCACTCAAATATAAGACAACCTGAATATAAGGCAGCCCCCAATAATTAGATTCTATATGTGGAAATTTATAATTTTTTAATGATTTTCCAGGTATAAAATATAAGTATTGGAGAGTTGTCTTGAATCCTCCCCCACCCTTTCCTCACACACACACATACATCCCCCAACTGCTACTGCAAAGAAAGTAGTGACTGGGCGGGGAGGTCAGGTGGCCCACCTACTTCTTCCCCCTGCAGTCTTCCTGCCCTCCACCCCAGCTCCCCACAGCACCCCCCCCACCCCAGTCCCCTGCCTCTTCCCCTCCCAACTCTCCTGTACTGTCAGATTCTGCTTTGGCTGCTCTGTCCCAGGGCACAACACATGGAAGCTCAGCCCTTGTTTGGCTATGGAGCAGTGTCAGTGGTGCTAATTGGCCAGGTAGGCAATGAAGCAGTGTCACTACTGTTGACTGGCCAAGCAGGGGAAGGAGTTTCCATGTGCTCTGTACCCAGGAAACACCCCCAACCTGAGCTGAAGCCAAGCTGTGCCTGATAGTAAGAGGGTGGGAAGAGAGAGTGGGGGTGGGGGGGAGAAGCTGCAGGAAAAGCAGGGTGGAGCAGGAGGCTGCTATGGGTCTGACTCTGGCCCCAACCCAAACTCAGAGTCCGAGCCACAGCAGCTGTCTGCTCCCCACTCCACTTCATATGTGAATATAAGATGAGAGTCTTTTTCCCCCTGAGGTGATTGAAAGAGCCAGCTTATATTCAAGTAAATACAGTATTATTCCAGCACCTCCTTTGTCTATTTCTGTCCATGTCAGTCAGGTACCGCCTCGCTCTTTGTCAGCCCTAGACTCTGTGGGAATTCACATGCTACCCTCTCCTGCTCTTATCAAAGAAAAATCAAGATGATGGGGATGTTCTACAGGCTGAATGTCTTCAAAGCATATGCATTACTGTATTTTCTCACTTACAACATACCCCCAAGTAAAACACCCACCTTGTTTTTGGAAGGCAGAATATGGGAAAAAAGATGTTTTCCAGAGTCATGGCCTACTGCGTGACATACAGTGTCCAGGAAGTGTGCCCTCAGAAACTTCCTGGCATGGTTGACTGTCTCCTGTGATATCACACCTCCTGAACAATCTGTCATCCCAAGACAATTGTGTCACATATGGCTAGAATCATAAAAAAATTGGGGTTGGAAGGGACCTCAGGAGATCACCTAGTCCATCCTACTGCTCAAAAGCAGGACCATCCCCAACTTGATCATCCCAGCCAGGAATTTATCAAACCAGGTCTTAAAAACCTCCAAGTTTTTTATTACCTTGGAGGCTGAGTTCGCAGCCTCTCTGGGTAATATGTCCTAGTGTTTTACTACCATCCTAGTGAGGAAATTCTTCCTAATATCTAACCTTAACTTCCCTTGCTGCAACTTGAGACCTTTGCTCCTTGTTCTATTATCTGCCATCCTTGAGAACAGCCTAGCTCCATCCTCTTTGGAACCACCCTTCAGTTAGCTAAAGGCCACTATTAAATCCCACCTCAGTCTTCTCTTTTCCACACTAAATAAGCATAGTTCACTCAGTCTCTCCTCAGAAGTCAGGTTTTTAAACAAGTTCCTGTAAATAAAATGTTTCCACTTCACAAGCTTCATCAAGATACTACCAACTGCTCAACTGCTGTTTTGAGTACAAGGTACAGTGTTCAGCCAATAGCTATGACTGCAATAGGGTTAATACACAACTCCACCCCTCCAGTTTTCTGAACATGCACAGTGTCTTGAGGCTTGCTTCTTTTTTAGTGAAAGAAATGGCTTTCAATTTTGGGTGGCTAATTTTTTGGGAAAAGATGCATGTTATATGTGAGAAAATATTATATATGCTTTAGTCTGAGTAGTGAATAGCAGGTTATCAGATGAATTAACCCCAACACTTCTGGGTTGATCAGACTCTCCTTTGTATATTTGTCCCTAAATGTGTTCACTTTGTTTATAGTGCTGCTTTATTTATAGCTAGCAGCAGCAGCCTAAAAAAGGTAAGCAGTTTGGACAGGGTAGCATATGAACTTTGTGCTTTTGTTCTGAGCAGGGAAGACATATTCCTTTTATCCATTGTCACCTCAAGGTTTGGGAAGCAGGTGGAGCATTGTGATCCTTTTACTTCAAGTGTTATGCTTTTTTTCCCCAAGGGTCAGTCTACTGTAGAACTTGTGTTCAGGATTAGACATCTGGTTTGCTAGACTATGGTAGAGCTACATTTCACTGTTCAAGGTCTGATTTATTCTTATATTTCCTTGTGTGAGCTATGAAGCTGAATATGGACACATTTTGTAATGAGCAGCTTTGTACAAAGCAGGACAGCAATGATCTTCTGGATTTTGGAAGTCATAATGAGTTTGATGTATCAGTTAAATATGAATTAAGCAATGACCTGCTTGCACTGTTCAGGTAGAGGAAAGAGGTGTAAAGCACCCTACTTGGAAATCTGAAATGTTGTCTGATATAGAAGAGATGTAAGAATATTGTGAATGTTTTGCAATCCATCAACCACCAGTTCCCTGGAGATTGTTAATGGTAAGGGTCTGAATGATTCAGTTCAGTTAGTGATATCAGCTGGTGGCTGTTCCTAAACTGATATATCTGTTGCAAATGAAGTACACTGTCAAATTCTTAATAGATGGGTATCAGAAGCCACATTAGACAGCCCTGCCAATTGTATCCTTATAGGAAACTATCCTCTTGGTCCTTGAGAGGGTTTTTTCCTGCTCAGGATTAAAGTAAAATTGTGGGATCATTTTGGGGATTGCATTGTTGCTTCCTTTCTGTTCCTTTTTGGATGAACAGGTTGCATTCGTCAGGGCTGTCAATCCCACACCATTTAAGGGGGCAAGAAATCAAAATTAAAAAAAAACTTGATAGACAAGGAAAACATCATTGCCAACTACAGTATGAACAGAAAACAACTTAGTACTGAACTGAAAGCCTAAAGAGACACCAAAAGGGTGGAAATAAAGCTTAAAGCAGGATAGAGATATATGGATATTAGATCATTTAGACTATGAAAAATGGTATACTATAGCTAACCATATACAAAGCAAGAGATGTGAAAGACAGATGTTACTTGAAGCTGAATAGTAATCCATGGGATGGGCAACCTGGGCAACTAATGCACTATGGAAATCAAGTCATTGCAAAGTATGCCAATTAGCTGTATTACATTTGATCAGGGATAAATATGCCTAGTGAAACTAAAGTAAGGCTTTAGTCTTGTAAAATGAATGCTTCCTTGTTACTGCTGTAAAAGGTCCCCTGTAAAATTAATGAAATGGGAAATAAAAATATGGACTCAGCTAAACATTTTTTTAATATAGCACAACTCTCATGGCCTCACAAAAAAGGATACTGAAGAGCAAGCAGTTGCAAACAATTACATTTTGCCAGAATCCATAAACAAACTGACTAATTAATGTACAAGATAAGTATAACACTGGAGGAATGGAAGTTTATTTAGCTTACCATCCATCCATGCTCACAATTATGTAAACATCCATAACAGACCTATGTGGGGAGCGAATAACTCTAAAATATAAAATTAAAGGAAAATTAAGTCAGTGATAATCACACATTGTGTAATATACTTCTTCTGTACATAGTATTTAAAATATGTTGCATTTTCATAAGACTTACAGTGATAATTGATTAAATAAACAATCAGCGATCATGCTCACCATACACAGTTATGTGAACACTTGTATTCTGAAATCCTCTTCTTTATCAAACTATCAAGTTATAAAGCTATAAAGGGTTTAGGAAATTCTGGAACATCTCTCTTACATAGTTATTTCCAAACATTTGTAATCCGTTGCATTTTATAGCCAGTCTATTTTACTTTATATTGAAAAAAAATCCCCTGTACATTAAAAAATGTTATTAAGATTGCAAAGCCAAGCATACCAAGTTGGGAAAAAGCTAGAAGTAATGTTGGTTACCTATGTATGCAACTGGATCACAGGGAAATTCAGGTCAAAAGTATCCAGCTAAATTTTTGTTCTCTATTGGAGGTACATCTGACATGGTTTTTGAGAGTACATAATATGACGTTATTTCATGTGAACAAAGCACAGATCTCATTGACTTTATTTGTACCTGTGAATGCTCAGTACTTCTCTAAATCAGACGCAGTATCTCAAGCAAGGTGTCCAGATAACAAGGAACATGCAGTGCAGTTGCAAAAAGAAAAAAAAACCCACGGGGATTTCAGTATACATCATCAAATTGACACCCACATAGAACATTAGTAGGGATGCAACCTTAGATTCACTACACAGATGTTTGCCACCTGAGCTAACAGGGTAGCTACGAGCAGGAACAATTTGGAATCCTGTATATGGACCAACAGTGGAGGGATGCGAGATATTTTGGGCAAAATCCAATACTTTACATGCCCAAATGTTGCAACTTAGGTGAAATTTTTAGCACTTATGCAGACTTTAGATTCTGTTCCACACGTGTCACTATACCTGTCATTTTGAGCATGCTCAGAAGCCCCCATTATGACTATATATACTCTTGTGGTGGAATAGGATCACCCAGGCAGGTGCAGAAATTCCTGGAGGTGTGAATGCAGAAAAAAAAAATGATTATCTGCTTGTGCTAAGGGCAAGCAAACAAATTCTTCTAGTTTTTAGTTCAATTGTTGTTCAGGGCACTTGCTCAGGGATTAGGAAACTCAGGTTCAAGGCCCAACTTCACTCAGAAAGGGATTTAAACTCACATCTTCCCAGAACATGTACATAAAAAAGAATTTTTAAATCTACCAAACATAGATAAATGCATCTGCTTTATTTGGGATCAAATCCAAAGAGTTATGGAAAGCTTGAACACAATATCCTTCACTGCTGAAGCTCTGCAGTCAGGCTGAATAGGGAACAGAGGAAAAAGTGCTAACAGGTGGTTGGGGGTGGTTTGAGAGTGATATCTGACCTTTCAGTGGTCCAGATGTTCTCTCAATGCTAGTCCTAAGTAGACCACTTATGCAGAACCCAAATAAAGGGCACAGAAATGTCAACAGCTACTCTAGTACAACAGTCCCAGAGGTATTGCTAGTTAGCGTGGAAAAGTGATTTCTGTCATCAACCTTTTTAGTTTCTACAAAGATCAAAAACTGGAAATTAAAAGGCAGTGGTGGGAATACAGGAATATTTGCTTGGAAAAAGGGGTGGGGAGGGAGTGTGAATTTCAAGATGAACTTTTTTGGGATCCCTCAGAATCTGAGGATACCTATTTCAAGACTTTACTTCCTGTCCAAAGTGCTTTGATCAGAAAATCTACAAAAAATATATCCTGGTAGCCATCAGAAATGCAATATTATTTCTAGAATATCTCATCTCAACTCCAAGAAAATCATTGTGTAGATGATGATCTAGGCCTACTTATGAAATGAAATATAAAACTGTTTCTTGCTGCACCATCTTTTATATGGAAAGGCAGTTCCCATTATTGTACACAGTATATGAGTGTATGTGGTTATTTACCACTTACTGGGTGCATCTATACAAGACATTTACTTTGCAGTTGACTAATTAACTGTGCAGTAGACATCTGAGTGTCTACACGTGTGTCCCTACTAGGGAGCATGATACAAACTGCAGCAGGTTAGGACTTGTAAAATACAAGTATTTTTTGTGTGCAGCAGCACTGCCCCAGCTGGTTGTTGCACAAGTTGCTTCAGTACGGGCTTGCTGGCAGGCCGACCCCCTGGGTCTCCTGCCAGCCCCAGCTGTTCAGACTGGGCTCCATGTGCTGGGCACGAACAAACTCTGGTGCAATATGCTCTGGAGTTTATTTGTTCTCATTAATTGTACATGTAGATGCATCCACTTTGCTATACATTACAGGAGGACTTTTTCAGTGGGGGCATAGCCATTACGTTGATAGTAATAGCATCCTCTCATAACCAAACTATAGTGAGGACTACATTTATATTCCTAACATAGTCTGGTTTACAATCTAAAAGAAGTCTCTCAAAAAAATTCCATGGTCATTCACAGTAAAAATTGTTCATTTTGAAAGTTAGAGCAAACTCTGCCTATTCACCTTTGAAATAAGGTTAGGTGACAAAAAAGTTATTTTGCAGAGCTACAGGCCTGCCATGAATTAATCTTATTTTCATGATAAGATCTTGGGCAACTGATGAAGCAATTTTTAAACTTTCATTTGCTGAAATGTTTCTTCCAAGAAAAGTCTTACATCTTGCCTATATCATTTGGGTCTTTGGGGAACTAATGCATTAATGGGTTTCATTTGTAATTTAGTTTGTTAACGTAATGTTCGAAAATGACTTGAAAGATGAAATGTACTCCAAGTGCTACGTATTGTTTTCCTCTGTATAAATAGCTCAAAGGTAAAATGATCTTCTATTTTTGCTACTCTGAGAAAATGTATACATATAAATCTCTAAGCACTGATACATAAGGGAAAAAGATTTAAAGGAAAATGAACATATTTTCAATAGAAATATTTCTACAACCGCAAAAATCAATCCTTTCACTAAAAAAATATCAACCACTTCTCAAATATGCCCTGAGGCAAATCAGCTCTTTATCTGATAAAAAAGACCTTAATAAATAGTACATGCATAGCTACATTGTGCCCTTAATGTCAACAGATGTGTTGAAGTAAGAGAGGAAGCAAATTCCAGACAAGAGACCACCACCTACAATGCTCTGTGCCTCTAGAGCTCTGATGTCCAAATTTGTGGATGTTTGTCTAACTACTACACCTTGTCTCAGTTTATCAGGGTAGAAGTTAAGGAGAAAGTGGCCTCTGATATAACTGGGCATCTAGCTGTTTAGACCTCTGTAGGTTATGAGTGAAAAATTAACTGGAAACTATTGCAATTGATAGACTACATTGTCTCAGCAAGAAGTAGTTAGTAAATGTGCAAACATATTTCTTGAGGGGTGACATTTTTGGTGGTGCTCACATCTACCCCACATTGAGCACACTTGTTATCTAATCCTAAAATGACAAAGGCAGTGATGGTTGTGGTGAAATCTTCATCTGAGAGAAAAGGTTGCAGAAAACTTCTGGACAAATGCAAGTCAATAAGTACCCTGCTGTCTAATGTTACTACTAGGATAGGTACAGGAATTGAATGAGAGAAGAGTGTCCTGGCAGGAAGCTCTTCCTAATCAGATCCCTGTTATTACTGAGTTGGGAATCCTGTGAACAGGAGTGAGCCATGGAAACCCTATTCCAAGGTTAAGTGGAAGATTTGAACCCTGGGGCTAGGTAGAGATTACAGTCTGAGTGAGCTTTTCCACAGAGGGGTAGAGTTGGGGAAAAGACGGCTTGGGGGCCAGAATCGACCACGGAGCACAGTCTTGTAAAGGAGGCTGTGGTCACCCGCTAGAATTTTTTACTCTAGAATTGAAGGCAAAGATTAATTCTTGTTGAGACTCTATAGAAAAGTGGAGAAGGGGCAGGGTGGGGAAAGAGGACTTCTGAGGGAGACTCTAGGAAGAGACATCCTGGTGGTGTAACCTATAAAATCGTAGTGAGACAGGTCAAGAGCATCTGTGGCATAGGCGGAAACTTTGTTAAGGAGATGCAGACAAAGTTGTATTTTGCATGGGCAAGCTGGCTGATTCCCAAGACTAGAAACCCATAATTAGAGGGCTTGATTTCTCCCTATTCTCCTAACCTGTGAGGAAGTACAGAGACCTCTTGTTTACAAGAAAAAAACTGGAGTGACAGAGAAGCCCAGGAATTGGAGGGAGAGAAAAAACACACCTTCAGGAAAGAAGGGCTTTGCTATGTCAGGCTGGAACAGAAGACAAGTTGCATTTTATAGAGTCTGATATCTAAAAAATGGCAGCCTTTTTAATTTGGTCAGAAATTAAAACACCTCAGCAACTGCAACATATTAAAGGCTAAGAGAGCCATTGGGTGAACCAGGAGGGAAACTGAGGCATGGTGATGGCAGTGCTGTGAAAGGCCACGAGGACAATTGCTTTGAGACTGCCCACTCAGTCAGCAGAACAGAACTCTGGGGGAGCCGTCTGGGTAATGTTAGTACAGATAATCAGTGTGATTAACTGATTGCCAATTGTATGAAAAGCAATCTCATGTATGTGTCCCCTCTACTGATTAGCAAAAGGATCTTTTCAACTACAGAGAAAACTTCCTACTCTACCAAACCCTGAAGTATGGTCATAAGAGGACTTAAAGAAATCTGAGAGCTCCAGACTTGTTGTAAATATCTTGAAAAAAAAAAGTATGGTGGCTATAAAAAGCCCCTGGTAGCACAACAGCTGGTACTTTGCCCTAGTGAATGGAGACATTGATTATAGCCACACAAAACAGACCTGCTATCTTTGCTTAGAAATGTGGTGTACAGGTGCTCCTTGAAGGTCACAGCTCAAATATTTCCAACATGCTGAGAACCTCAGTGAGTGAGGCTGGCTGAAATTCAGGGGGAAAAAAAAAGAAATTGCAGTTGTAAAACAAGGTGTAAATTATATTGTGTCATTTTAAAGGAAAAATAAAAGACTATTACATATTCCTCCAGCTGAGCTTGAGAGCCTTCAGCAGCTTGCATTTCCTCTTGCCTTCATTCTTCAAAATCTGCCACTTGCTATATACAAAGAGAATTTCAAGTTAAGGAGCAGGAGGACAAAAACACATGCAATGGTTATGTATTTTCCCAGTGCACAAATCAGTTGGTGACATGTTTGTAAAAAGGCATGTGGAGCTGTAGACAGAAAACAGTAGTGCTAATTCATATCATCCTGACTTTGCCTGACTTCCTTGCAGAGATAAGAGAGGCAGCGTGTAGCCCGTCTCCTTTCTGTTCCTCCGAGACATAGACCATGACTTCCTGTCCCATTTACTACCCACCCCAGCCAGCTGCTGGTAAAAATTCCACTCCTTACTCCTTTCTGTAGCAAAAGCTCTTATTCAAAGCTAAATCACAGCCCAAAAGAGGAAGTGTTGAAACATCCACATCTCAGCATTTCAGGCAGCCAAAGGAATGCAAAATGTCCCATGTGGGATTACTTTCATGCAAGACAGAGAGAGAGTCAGTTTCCCTTAACGTTTATTTTTTAAAGAATATGTGAGCCTATAATTTAGAATGAGAAATGTATATTTCCAATATATCTCATGTTCTGTTTTGTGTCTATTATTTCCCCATACTCTTCAATGGAGGCCTTTTTTTTTCATTTTTAGTTCCATGCTTGTTATGTCAATTGTTAGTCTCCTAGCAGAGGGATACAGAGTTATTATTTATTTCGTTGACCTACTTTGGTATCACTCCTACTCACCTCCAA
The DNA here is from genome assembly GCF_000455745.1 of Alligator sinensis. NCBI lineage: Eukaryota > Metazoa > Chordata > Crocodylia > Alligatoridae > Alligator > Alligator sinensis. The sequence goes on along the minus strand of NW_005841930.1, from coordinate 584,171 downwards.
ATCAGGAGTAGAAGCAGGTTTGCCCTTCTGTCTTGTACAGAGAAGTAGGTTAGGGACAAAGTACTTCAACAAGAAAAACAAATAGTTACAATTAAGCTTGAGAGGACCATTTCACTTAGGTTTGTTGCTTTGTTGTTATCTGTAGTAACATTATAGGGTAAACTTGAGGAATAAAGTATGTCCTGCTGTAGATCCCAAATGATGTGTGATAGAAACAGGATCAAAATACCAACTTCTTAAACTCTAATATGTGCATCTATTTTCCATGCAAAGACGTACACCCAGCTTTATCTCTTTATCCTCAATGGTATATTAATACCTTGCTATCTTTTTTCTGTGCAGGTGATCAGTGGTCAGTGAAATTTCTAAGGATCTCTTCAATAAACAAGAGCTTTCAGCTATTCATGCCAATGGGGTTTTTACTAAAAATCATGTGAGTGCAAATTATACTCATTCTAGTGTAAATCTGCAGTTGTTCGTTCATTTTAATGGAATCATTTCAATACAAGGGGCCAGTCAGATTTTGATTCAAGATCTCTGTATATCTATCTATCTATCTATCTATCTATCTATCATTAGGGATGATCAATTAGTTCTAGTGAATATGTTTTCTAAATAAACAATCTTACTAGAACCTATTTTGAGAAATCTGAGCTGAATTAAAAAAAGCAGATTGTAGGCACCCAAGATAAAACTTCAGTGAAATGTAGGTTCCTGAGTCCAACTGAGTGTTTTATGAATACCTTGCCTAGAAGTGCATCTGAAAGTTCATATGCAACTAAGTTTTTCCCAGTAGCTTTGGTGCCTAAAAATTTGCAAACGCACATTCCTTGGAGCACTGGTATCTTGGCTAGATTGTGCGTCTCAGTGCCTGAGCACATTCTTGATCCACACACAAAGTGTCCCCGCATCTGCAAGTTCTGAGGGACGCTGTCTGGTAGATGTGCTCTACTCCCCTACTCAGCATGGTGACTGTTGTGAACCCCATTGTTAGGCAATTACTTCTCTCTATTCACTGTACAAGGAACTTGTATGCGTAGCTCAGGCTTGTCCACTCTACTTTCACCATAAGATGAACATGTCAATGCTCTGCATTTTTGTGCCCAGGTATCTTAGTAGACACCAACTCAAATGATTTCCATCTCTGAGCAGAATACGATAGGAGTGTCACTTCACACAATGAGCATGATATCTTCATTCATCCAAGATAGAATGAATGTTTAGGAAATTTAGGTTATTGTCCAAGAGCACATGGCCTAGGATTCCAGGTCTGATGCTATAAGCCCAGCTTTTCTGTCCAAATGAAGGTGCAAATGGTAATTGTAGCATGCATCCCTCAGAGGTATAAGTGAACACAAGAAGTCCAACTGTATCCCTTTGCAGAGGTAGCTTATGTAGGGGGAAAGTATGGGAAGAGAAAAACTAGTCTTAGTTGTGTCTCAGAGATGACAGCCTCCTGTTAGGGACTTGAATCTGCCTCTCCATCTCTGACGAGTTGACACACAATGAGGAGGAAAAAAGAGAGGAGAAGACCTGAATAATATATACAGCTGACATTACTTGCTTCCTATTTGGAGCAAGAGGGAAGGTCAGGGACTAGAACATAACTTTCTGGGTGATTGCTTGAAGACCCTGTGGTCAGCTTTCTTTTTATAGAAATTCCTTGATTCATCACTGCTTGTCAACATCCTTTTCCTGCCCTTATGCCTGCTTTTAAACTGGAATAAAAATCACTATTCAAACAAAATAAATTACAAGAAGAATTAATTCAGAACAAGGGGTACACATGTCCTAAGTACAGATTGAAGATGGCATAACTGGAGTTTGCAATCACCAGGAAGGAGGATCACTCTTTAAAATGATGGTATTGTCTTCAGTTAAACTTGTCCTATTTACTTGTCCTAAATCCATACCCCTTTTTAATTGTAGTTCACAGAATATAATTAAAATTGTGTATAAAGCAAACCTACAGTCTACACTGATGCTTAAATTGTATAGAAATTCTGAACCATTATTAATTTGTACAAAAATCTCAAAGTGATTTTATAGTGTGGAGAACTTTTAAATATATTTATCACAGGCAATTTTCTCTGTTAATGTGAACCTACTGTGAATCTTTAAGGCCAAATACAATGCAACTTTCATGAACTTTCCTGAACAAGTAAGATTCATGTATGTACATACAAGACTCAGAATGTGCCTTGTTGAAATTTTTTCATGTTTATTGCAACCAGAAAGTACCCATTATTATACTGAAAATGCAAAAGCTATAGATAATAAAAAATAACATCTTGAAGTGTGTTGTGCCAGCTTAAACTCAGAGAGTGAATTTACTAGATTTGGAGTTAGCTTTGGATCTGATTAAAATGAAATATGATTTGCAACATAGTGAGGTAGATCAAAACTGAGGAAGTATTGCAAATTCAAATCCAAATTTTGAGGTCTGGGTCATTGAATCTCTTTGAAATAGAGAAACACCCAGACCTTCTCTGAGTTTATCAGTGAAGGTTTATATTAGACAAAAAACATGCTAGTAAAATAAAAAAGCTACAAGTAAAGTATCTCACTATTCAGTTATAGGTGAGATTTTGGGGCTCAGAATGAAAGCTGCTTCAGACAATTTAGCTGTAAATGATTATTTGGTTATTCCAGCTAGGAAGGCAAAGATGCCCAGATGGGATGCTAGTTACATTGTGTGCCACTGGCTACAGAAACTAATGCATTAACTATGGTAGCCCAAGGGTTTTCTAGGTTTGGGTAAATCTTTGACCCCTAAACAATTAATGATTATTAGTACTTGCTAATTTAGACATCTTTTGAGGTTTTCTGACCTTTGGTCTCTTGAAGAAAAAAGCAGCTACTGGTTAATGTTAAGATTATCTACATATCTTATCAAGTATATGTGATATTAGACACTACTCATTTCTGTATCTTCTCATTAAGCAAACACAAGTTACCCTCTGCAAGTGTGGTACAGTAACAAACAGAAATAAATAGTGACATACACTGTTTGAGGTCTGTAAGAATGCACCAGTGTTCAACTAAATACATAGGATAATGAAGGGATAAATCATTTGAAGCCTTTCAGATGGCATTTCCAGGTATCAGAGGAATTTTATTATCTTGTTTACTTTGACAAATACAGATGAAGATATTGAACAAAATGTGTAGAAGGTAATCAGTTAGCTCAGAACAGTAACATAAAAATGTGTTATGTGTTTTCAGAAAGGATAATGAGTATGAGAATTATTCATTCCCAACATAATGCTATATGTTTTGTTTATAACATACTGCACGTATGAGGTCTGGTATAATTTAAGCAATTTATTACCTAAATACTCAGAAAGACTGGTCACTGCTTAGCTGATATTGCTGTCCGATAGCTATAATCTCTTTTCTCTCACACAATTGTTTTCTATAAAGTTCCTATCATTTTACAAAGTGAGTCTGCAGCATGGGTTCTTCTGTACCAAAATGGTGAAATTCCTGCAACAAAACACTAAGATTTCTTCTTCCCTTCACAGGATGCTATCCTGGCCACATAAACTTCTTCCCTTCAGAAACATTTTATTGAGGGCTCTAATATGATTTAGATATTCTTACAATCCTAATCTGTCTTGAAAAGCATGTAAGCTTTACCCAAAACTCTTAATGGTGTGAAGGAGCCTCACTTGCACATCCTCCTTTTAGCCTAATGGCTAAGGAACTTGCCTATGAGACTTAGGATCAACATGATTTTCAACCAGGGTGCCATGAGATCCTTTTAAAGATGTTACACAGTATTAACACTGTCAGGTGTGTAAGCACCTACATGTGATTCACAAGATAAGCCCAGAAATTTCAAATAGGAATCCATAGTGTCAAAAACATTCTGACCCGTTGTGATTTTTCTGAGTTCTTTGCAACATACAAATCGCGTTATTCTTCTCTGGTGTTAAAAAAAAGAGTGAAAATTAAGCGCTGGAATTTTCTGAGGGGTGTCTTGAATCTAGAGAGGTTAAGAACCAATAGTCTAGTTCAGGGGTGGGCAAAGTCCAGCCCACAGGCAGAATTGAGCCCATAGCTACTCCATTTCCCAGCAGCCCCTGCCCACATTGCTGTGGCCAGTTTCCATGGAGACCCCAGCAGTAGCAGTGCCATGACAGCATGGGGCCTGGGTTTCCATGGAGATCGGCCCCAGCAGTGATGGCAGGACACGTGGCTGGGTGGGGAGGTGCTCTGGGGCTGGGATCTTGCAGCTGTGACAGTATGGTCTGGAGGTGGGGCAAAGCTGTAATCCACTACCCGCACACCCCAGGCAGGGGAATGCAGGCAGCACATCCTGACTCTGCCCCAGCTCTGGACTACGCTGTCACCACTGCAAGATCCCAGCCCCAGCAGTTCCCCACTCAGCTGCGCACCCTGCCAGGGCTGCTGGGGCCGGTCTCCATGGAAACTGGCCCTGTGCTGTCACAGCACCATTGTTGCTGGGGTCTCCATGGAAACCACCTGCAGCAACACAGGCAGTGGCTGCTGGGGAACTGAGTCCAGCTACCAGCCAGATCTGCTATTTTACCCACCCCTGGCCTAGTTCCTCCCCATTCCCCAGAGGAAGCTTAAACCTGCATTCTTATCTCCTGCTACTGAAAATAGTGTCCTAAGCACCGAGCTAAGTGGGGCAGAAAATATCCTTTCTATTGCCACTGGGCAGTCAAGAGTGGAAGTACATGGAGCCAGAAAGGGGATACATAAGTGGGAGTGGCACTGTGTTCCAGTAAGCTTTGGTATCATCTTGGGAAGGAAGGAGCCCTGGTTTCTAGGCTCTATAGCTAATGCTCTCTGTGAATTTTATCCAGTGACTATTTAATGAAAAATACCTTAAACAGTATCAGGAGCAGGGGTCACTTCATATCCTAGGCATATTGTAATAAAATAACATGATCACAATAAGTTTCTTCTTAGTCAAAATATACAAAGCCAACCAAATGCTGCCACCACCCTTGCCTGTAAATGCTGCAAATTTGCCTTAGCAGAATATTTTGGTTTAAAATTATGAATTTTAAACCAAAATAGAGCAGAGATAGAGCGAGAGAGAGAGAGAGAGAGCATGCTCCACCCCTCTTACTGAAGCCAACAGATTGAGCAGCCAGTGGGGAAAATATCCTGGGTTTGAATAGCAAGCAAGAAGCAGAATATTCCATGACCCAGTGAGATGGCTATGGCCCTATAAGGAAAATGCTCCTCTGTTAAACTAATGAAAAACCATTTAAGTAATGAAGATGAACAAGTTTCACTGAGGGCATACTTTGAATACAGTGGTGTGACTGATGTACCTGTGGTCTAATTAGCCTTCATACTTTTTACTACTAGTGATGATGTGTGAGAGGAAAAGGAGTATCCTCTATGCTCAAAGATCAGACTGAATTTTCAGGACTGATAGGGATGAAAACATTCTTGTATTGCTTATAAACTGAGCATATTTTCTATTAAGGCACACTAATCGGTACAAGGTACAATATGATGCAATATTAAAAAAATCCAAACAAGTTAGCAAGTCAAAGAAAAATGGTTAAGCCATATATAGAGATGTGATCTATAAAATAGCCCAAAGTAAAATAGTCAGCTGTTTAAACAGTTATTTAAACAAGAAACCATTAAGACTAACTTGGTCACCACCTGAGGATAATAAACACATAAATGGAAGCTCTGATCCAGAGAAAAGGGGTTGAGTTAGCTATAACTGCAGCTTTTACACTTGATTATTTAAAGTGTTAAAGTTTTTTTAATGTGATTCTAAAGTTATGATATCTTTATATGAAAAAATAGAAAGTGCATTTACATTTTAACAGCTACAAAATGAACATAAGTTTTTAACAAGGCAATTTAAGGATCTAACTTCACAGTGGCTTACTGGTGGCTATAATACTTACGCTGTAGGACATCATTTTGAATTACTCATATTATACTATGTCCATCAGAGACATTTACAGGGTCAGGCCCTATAATAGAAATTTTAGTCACTGGGTTACACATTCTTGGCTGAATAGCCATCTATATTCATTAATGCCACATAAACACATGAAGAATGACTAATGTAAGTGTTATTAAGGTCATATTAAGTTCATTCCTTATTTCATACCAAGATCAACATCTCCAGTTATAGAAACATGATTAAGGGTCTTGTCTAACAAAGCTGGGAAGGCATGATAAAGTGAGATTTTTTCTACTTTTTAGCCTGTGTTTCTTCATAAATATGGCACCTACCTAAAACATGTTGCACGTAATTTTAGACCAGTTAGAACTGTATAAAAATGCAAAGTGCTGTTATGTTTTAACATTTCTGCCATGCATACAGTACATCTCTCAGTTAACTATGGAGCTGTGGTCATAAGAAATTGCCTGACGGGCAGGAGCACTTGCTTCCTTATTTCCTCTCTCGCTCTTGGAGAGCAGTAACCAGCTACTGGCCCTGACAAATAGCAGATTACTAGCCATTTTATGTTAGGATGGGAGTCCTGGGTACTCAACCTCTGCTGCTCTGACTCAGCAGCAGATGTTAAAGAAGCTACTCACGGGAGTGCATGTATGTGTCTTACTTAAGCCTCTGTGCAGCTGTGTAGGGCTGGTCTGTGCTCTGACTCAAAATACTTAAGTTACAGTGCTTGGGATTGCCAACATAACTCAGATCTCATACATTTGTCAAAATTCCCAGATGCCTTACCTAATCGAGCGTAATTACTTTACCTCTGTGTGGGGGAGCTGGCTTAAAAAGCTCAGAGACAGGCAATGTGTTTGAGGCAATTCTGGATTAGTGCCTTCTCTGCTGTTAATAAGGACATTAGCCTTCTGTTTGAGTAATTACAAAGGGATCATTTTCTATCAAGTTCCCTACCTATTATGTAATTGAACCATATATGTAATTGAAACCACCAGGCCTCTTCGTAATTAAAACGTAAAGACATTTTTTTCATGTGTTTCAAAAATAATATGGATTTTAAACTATTATATAAGCAAATCTTTCTGCATCTTATGAAATGTGGAACTTTAACAGTTATATCAAAGCAACATTATTTCTTTCCTTTCTTTTTTGTTTTAAAAGGAAATGGCATATTTTTCCTTCTGTTATTTATAAATGTTTTGAACTACATATTTATAACAAGAATTAAAAAAGAGAAAATCTCTTTGTAATTACTCGAACATCATACCACTTTTATAATTAACAACAAAAAGTCATTTTCTCATAATTACCCCATTTCACTAGTGCATAAATTGCACCCAAAGAGAAATCCAGATGATATAATTGCTTCTAATACATATTATGCTATTGTAAATGAATGCCTTTTCCATTTAATAAAAAAAAAGTATCTACATAATTCCAAAACAATTTATTCCTCCATTTCTTATTTGTGCAATTAGAAAACATAAAAGAATATATTTGTGTGAAAGTAGAAGATAATAAATGTTACATAATCCCTGCATTTATATAGTCACTTAGAGCATATTGTGCCTCCACTTAGCTGAGATGCCCCAAATCAGAAGTCAATTTCTTATACCTTGCCTTGGATCTTATAGTACTACTAAGGATTTTATTGCAGTTAATGCTGGAGACATTTTTATAATCAACACATTTTTTAGTGTTTTGGGGGTGTGTGTCTTCCTTGGAAAACTGAGAAATTAATTTTCTGATTTTCATCTTTTAGACTTCACAATGAAACTACAACATTTTTTAAGAAAAGTAATTCAATTTTTCATTTCAGCATTTTTTCAGAAAATGTATTTCCAACCACAATTGTATTTCCTACATACAAGGAAACAGAAATAAATTTGCATATATAAGCTCATACTTTACACGGCTATCCTAAACCACATCAGGAAGTATTCCTGGTAACTGAAATTTAGTATCTTCTAGCATCACAACTATATATGAATATGACCCACCATCTTGAATCAAGTTAGGTCACATTCCACCAGCATCCCAAGGGCCCCTTTCTGGGTGGTTTGCTAGTCTCAGCTGGTGCTCATCTGCTCTGGGTGAGCACCAGCCCAGCCCCACTGCCAGGGTGTCACAGAGAGGAGACAGAAAAGGCTTTGTCTCCTCCTTATGTGGCCAGGCAAAGGGGTGGGGAAATGGAGTCATCCTGCAGCTTGCTTGCTTGGGTCTTGGTGGGGGGTTGGGCCAGGTCTGTGCAGCAGAAAGGCTCCATTGCCCCTGCTGTAGCCAGGAATTGCAGCTCAGGGATGTGCCACTTTTCACCACACTGGGAACTGTGGCTGGGGCAGCAGGGGAGGAACAGAGTCTCTCTGCCATGTAGATTCCCACTCCCCACCCCCAACTTGCAGACACAGGTTTTGGTGGGGGCTGTGCCAGGTTTGTGTGACAGGGGAGCTCCTTTTCACACTCCCCCAGCCACAGTTTCCAGTGCAGCAAAAAGTGGTGCGGCTCCCAGCTGCAGTTCCTGGCTGCAGCTGGGGGAACAGAGCCTCTCTGCCATGTGGACCTGGCCCAGCCCCACCAAGACCCAAGCCCTCAAGCTTGTGGGGAGGTGGTGACAGCAGTCAGCTGTCAGAAGGGTGTGGTTGGGGAGATGAGCCCGCTGGTCAATCAAGGGTACCCAGCTGCTTGGCTGGCCTTGGTATTCTCCCTCAGCCTCCTGGGAAGTATCGGGGAGTGCCCACAGTCTGTTGGCCTTAACCACTAGGGCTGCTTAGCCACTAGGGTGAAGCTTCGGTCACTGATTTGATGTAGCGGAGATTCGGCCCAATTTGGTGGCCAAATCTCTGAATCTGAATCAAATCAGGAGACCCTTTCATTTCTCCAAATCGAATTGGAATCCTCCAATTCGAGGGCATGTAGAAAAAACATTTAAAGCTGTGTCTATGGCCGAATCACTGATTCTCCAAATCTTCTGATTCGGCTGAATTGAATCAGGGACAGTGATCTGAATCAATAAATCAAAGCAGAGTCCCTGATTCGGTCCTAACCCAAATCCAAATCCAAATTGAATAGGGTCCGTTTTGCACACCCCTATTAGCCACTGCAGGCAGAATCTGAGCCCCATCCACCAAACAGTGCACCTGTGTTCTGTTCAATCCTGACCTAATCTAGAGGTCTTTGAGAAGAGTGCTGCACTTAGATTGCTTCTGCTTTAGGCTTTTTGAATATCTGTACTTAGCCTATGATGCTAACTCTCTTTCTTCTACTTCAATCCTCCTTTGTCCTCCCTGGGCTGACATTTTACTATAAAAATCATCACTGTGGAAGAGAATATATCTGATGAGGATGAATCATTGCCTCCATTGTCTCAGGTGATGTCACAGAGAAGAAGGCCCTTGTGAATAATCTTGATGAAGATTATCCAATTTGTTGCTTTAAAGATGCCTTAAGGTAATAATTTGTACTCTATAGTCTAAATTTAGCCATAACTCCTATTGATTAGAATGAGCCTTCACTTAGATGTCTACCCTAAATTGAATTATGTTATATCTGGGGTCCATTTGCATAGCAAAAAATTAGGATCTCACATCAGTTAATTAATTGAAGACATGGTAAAAATCTTGGGTACGTTACATCAGTAATTCTCAAGAGGATTCGTTGATATTTTAAAAGTAAAATATAGAGTGTAGACTCTTTCTAACTGAGCTGATTCAGAATAAATAGTCCTTAGGTGTTTTATTATGGAGTTCATCAGACTGAGGTAGAGGTAAACATCAGCAGTGTTTACTCACACACAAGAAACCCCCCCGAGAGAGCTTTCTCTTTCCTGTGAAGAGCAACAGTAGAAGCTAAAGAAAGGGATATAACTGGCTCTCTTCTTTGTAGGAGGCTTGACCAGTAGTACCTATAGGAGTCCTCTATAGGTATTATTGAACTCCTTTACTGGATGCTCAGCACAATAAGTCTTGTGTGACTTAAAGTGAAGGAGCAACAGCTTGAAGCTATTTAGATCCAATCTGAAAGCAAGCACTACCTATGATTATTGATATGAAACTTCTTTCCTTCTGTTTGCATCACAGCCAGCAATGTTTCTAAGAAGAAAGATGCCAGGATACAGGACAGTTCTGTGAAAGGTGGAAGCAGCATTTTACTTGATGTTTGAATATAATATCCTTGGACTATTACATGACTCTTGGTCATATTTGATGATTACGTACTTCGGTGTTGAATGGCCTAAGGGCTAGAATGAGTCTTTGAATTCAGCCAACAGTAAGGCATGTGTGTTGCCACTCTATCTTAGGAGCAGCCTCAGAATGGAACTGGGGTTCTGACTAAGAGGCACTGTTTCTTCCTTGATTTACTTTTTCTCCAAGTGGAAATACATCATTGGAATCCTTGAAAGGGTCCAGTTTACATATCTTGAGCCCACTGTGTCTTGTCAGCTATCTTGGTCAGTGAATAGGAGGGCAGGAAATGGAATCAAGGCTTTTCTCCCTTTGCTACACTTGTTTTGTGGGGTTAGTATCCAGAAAGCAGTGACTTTTCTGTAGACCAAACCTTCACCTAATATTGAAGAAGGCCAAGCAAGAAGCTGGGGTGGGTGGAGAGGTGGAATTCTTCATCTTAATAAGAAAAAATCACTTTTAATTCTAAGGCAGCGAGATAGAACTATGATAAATGATTTGGTTCTTGACAGAATGCCTGACCTCAGTTTTCTTGTTTCATGTGTGACCCAACAGCCAAATATCTTCAGAGGAACTTGTTTGAATAGGTCATGTTTGTCCGCAGTGAATTTTTTATATCAAGAGTTGGATTTCTCTGCTGTGACCAGGCTATTTCATTAAGCTTCAAACAAGAGCTCTTCCTGCCATATATGGTTTATACTTTTTCAATTTCTACCTTAGAGCCCTTCTTTCATCTAGAATACTCATTTTACTGCCTCCTGTTATTGACTACTATTCTGAGTGGGGAGGACATTCTAAATTCTAATCATCACCATGTCACGTTGGCTGTCTCCCATTAATGCATGAATTCATTTTAAAAGCAAGGGAAAAATGACTTAATTAGGGAAAAAGCTTAAAAATCTAAGAAACTATTGTTGAAGCTAAAAACACTTTGAAATGAGAACAGTTACAATATTTTAAACTGTGAATAACAATGACCCTTTTCTCAACTGAGACCCCAAGTTCCCATGACAGAAGTGCCTCAGCCAAGGGCTGTACAAGAGAAAGGGCCTGCATCTCTTCCACTGAGTAACATGAGTCCTTCATACAGTATTCTCTTACATTCCTTGGGCTTGTTAATGCATCATGAGAGCAACATCACAGGGACAGAGACGTTTCTATTCCCAGAAGAAAAATCTGACAGCTGTTGCTTACCCTTGCCAACACCTCTGCACCTCAGGCAGCTTTAGGGGATCTTGAGGCATTACTTCTGCAAATGAAACAAAATCATTTCTGCAGTAATTCTATGTAGTTCAGTAGTTCCAATTTTTCATCTTGTGCAGGTGGAAAGTGTTTTTTTTCCTTCCATAAATGGGGACTGAGTCACGGAGAGATGACTTACCTAGGGTCATAAAGGAAGCTAGGAACAGAATAGGGAATTGAATTCAACTCTCTAGAGTTTGATAGTATTGCCTTAGCTAGGTCTCCCCCACCAAAATTGCACATGTATTTGGTCCTTCATTTCAGCCTGGGGCTGGGCTGCTGGATTCCCAGTAGGAAAAACAAAACCTGTTTTAGTTTCCTTGTTGACCATGTTTAGTATGGAAACACGGAACACCAAAAGGGCTCCAGGCTTGGAACAGTCTCTTCTCCCTAACAAGATTGATAACAGTCCTCTTACTGTGTATATTTGTGTGTGTGTGCGTGTGTGTGTGTATGTATGTATGTGTATGTGAAACAGTTCTGTGTACTGTCTTTTCCTGTCTTCTACCAATAGCCCACATTTCTCAGTACACAGTATATGTATGTTAAATTATCATAGCACACAGATTGACAGCATGACATTCCAAGTTAGAAATGGGTTTTGCCCAAATTTGGGGGACTGGAAAACAGGACAAAGCAAATTGGCAAGAAATTGTGTATTAGATTTCACAAACTATTCATCATTTCCTCAAACCGTCAATCATAAAGGACAAAGAGTGTTACCTTGTTCAGTTCTGGTGCTTCTATTAGTAATCAAACAAGTACAACAACTTTAATAAAGTAATTTTTTTTTCAGTTACATGCTTCATTAGTAAAATTAATTAACTCTATACCTTTGTGTCCATTTAGTTTCTACCATGCCCTACTGGCTAAATGTACATCTGCATGGCTCTTGTATAATTACAAAATTAGTGACTGAGTTGTGTTCAAATATCATTCTCCTGCCCTAATCACTCAGCCCCTGGTGACTGATGTATCTTTTCACATAATAATCCAAAGTACTCAATGCCTTTTTCACCTCAGTCTTTACAGGCAAGGTCAGCTTCCAGACTACTGCACTTGGCAGCACAGTTTGGGGAAGAGGGGAGCAGCCAGCTGTGCTAAAAGAAAAGGTTAAGGACTATTTAAAAAAAAGCTGGATATGTACAAGTCCACATACAAGGGTGTTGAAGGAGTTGGCTGATGTGATTGCAGACCTTCTGACCATTATCTGTGAGAACCGATGGCAATCAGAGAACACCCTGGATGATTGGAAAAGGGCAAATGTAGTGCCCATCTTGAAGAAGGGGAAGGAGGAGGATCCAGGGAACTAGAGATTGGTCAGCTTCACCTCAGCCCCTGGAAAAACCATTGAGCAGGTCCTCAAGGAATCCATTTCTAAGTACTTGGAGGAGAAGAAAATGATTAGGAACAGTCAGCATGGTTTCACCAATGGCAAGTCATGCCTGACCAACCTGATTGTTTAATATGATAAGATGGCTGGCTGCATGGATATGGAGAGAGCAGTGGACATGATATACCTTGACTTCTGATACAGCCTCCCACAACATTCTTGCAAGAAAGATAAGGAAGTACAGGTTGGATGAATGGACTGTAAGATGGATAGAAAACTAGCTGGATCATTGGGCTCAGAGGGTAGTAATCAATGGCTTGATGTCTAGTTGGCAGCAGGTCTCCAGTGGAGTGTCCCAGAGGTTAGTTCTGGGGTGGGTTTTGTTCAATATCTTTATCAATGACCTGGAAGATAGGATAAAGTGCACCCTCAGCAAATTTTCAGAGGGCTACAAGCTGTGGGGAGTAGTGGACACACTGGATGATCAGGCTAGGATTGAGAGAGACCTTGACAAAATCGAGGACTGAACCAAAAGAAATCTTATGAGGTTCAATAACAAGTGCAAAGTCCTGGACTTAGGATGGAACAATCCATCCACTGCTACAGGCTGGGGAACAACTGGCTAAACACCAGTTCTTTAGAAAAGGACCTGGAGGGTTTACAGTGGACAATAGAGATGTGCAAAGCAGACCATATTCAATTTAGATTCAGATTCAGCCTGATTCGGGGGACAGTGATTCAATTTGTTGATTTGGATCACTGTCCTGATTCGATTCAGCCAAATCTGAATCTGAAGATTCAATGCTGATTCGGAGAATCAGCAATTCGGTCATAGACACAGCTTTAAATGTTATTTCTACAGACCTCAAGGTAACAGGTGTGGCTTGTGAATGCTGAGAAGGTGGGGCAGATGGAGCATCCCACAGGAGTGTGGGGGCCCCCCCACGTGCTCCACGGTGGACCTGGAAGTGGAGCAGAAGTACTTCTGGTCTACTTCTGGGTCCCCTGCCAAGCCTGCTAAACACCCCCCCCCCTCTCCCCCCGCTCCCATGGGACTCTTCATCTGCACCACCATATCAGCATTCACAAGCCTGTAGAAAAAACATTTAATGCTGTGTCTATGTCTAAAACATCGAAACTCTCCGAATTGATTCAGAGGGTTCTGATTCAATTCAGAGAGATTAAAGGGTCTCCTGATTTGATTTGGATTTGGAGATTTGGCCACCAAACTGGGCTGAATCTCCACTGAATCAAATCAGTGACTGAAGCTTCGCACAGCCCTAGTGGACAATAAGCTGAATATGAGCCAACAATGTGCCCTTGTTGCGAAGAAGACTAATGGCATACAGAGCTCCATTAGTAGAAGCAGTGCCAGCAGATTGAGGAAAATAATTATTCCCCTCTATTCTATACTGGTGAGGCCACACCTGGAGGACAGTGTCCAGTTTTGGGCCCCCCCACTACAGAAAGGATGTGGACAAATTGGAGAGTTCAGTGGAGGGCAACAAAAATGGTTGGAGGGCTGGGGCACATGACTTCTGAGGAGAGGCTGAGGGAAATTAGTTTATTTAGTTTAGAGAAAAGAATGAGAGAGAATTTAATAGCAGCCTTCAACTACATGAAGGGGGTTTACAAAGAGGATGCATCTAGACTGTTCTCAGTGGTAGCAGATGACAGAACAAGGAGAAACAGTCTCAAGTTGCAGCAAGGGAAGTTTAGGTTAGATATTAGGGAAAACTCTCTCACTAGGATGGTAGTAAAACACTGGAACAGGTTACCCAGAGAGGTGGTGGACTTTCTATCCTCAGAGGTTTTCAAGACCTGGCTAGAAAAAAAACTTTAGGTGGGATGATATAGTTGGGGATGGTCCTACTTTGAGCAGGGAATTGGACTAGATGACCTCCTGAGGTTCCTTCCAACCCTAATTTTCTATGATTCTAGGATTCTAATTTATGTATACATATATAATAAAGTCCAAGTTGCTATAGAAGTGTCATGCTGCTGAGAGTGGCTAATGCTCTGTCACTCAGATATGCTGACTCAGGTTGCAGTTATTTTTCAGTTGGTAGTAAGGAGGACTTTCTTTTTACAGGGTGAATGAAGCACAGTGAATTGCATGCTTAACAAAATGAAAAAAAGATGTTTAGCATAAGTGGGCTACAAGTTGCAAAAGCTGTAAAGCAGGAGTACAGATAGGTCAAAATACAACAATTGGAAATAATTCAAATATTCAGCTACAGATCGTTTTCCATTTACTTTCTTCAGGCACTGCAGTTTTTTCATTGAAATCTCTTAGAGGAACTCAGATGTGACCTATCAGACAAAAAAGCTCTCTACAGGGGTGGTGTGTGGGCTCAGAAACAAAATTGGTTTCTTCTCTTTCCGAATATATAATTCATTAGAGATGCAAAAGGAATGAAATGTAATGTCTGCGTAGTCTTTCTGTTTACCTCGTTTAATGGTTGAAAGTTCCCACAAGTCAGAGGTACTATGCTCAGAAGTTAATATTAAAAATAATTCAGATATAAAGCTGTTCAGTTTTGAGCATTCAAAGGAACAACTGTTATAACACAGAGCATGGGAAAATAGTTCTTTTTTAAAGTGTCAGCAACATTTGATGGATATTTTTTCTTCATTTTTTTCATATGACTTTGATACCTGCTTTTGTAAGCCAGATTTTTCTCTTCTTTTTCTCTTCTTCTTTTGTTGAGACCAGCGCATAGTTGTTCTACTGAACAGGAAGAATATTAAATAGCATTGTGCAGTGTCTCACCTACATTTGGGCTGTACAGTTATAAATCAAAGGTATTTTATAGTAGGCAGATTTCCTTTTCCATCTCTATACTGTTTGTCACCATAACTTGTTACCTTCTATGCTTCCCACCTCATCTCTCATACATTTTTTTCAGAGTACAAAAACCACAGGATTTCTGTTAAGGAAGAAAAGCTTTAGAAGTGCTGGTAAGTTTTGGCTGGTAAGGTTTTGGTAGCAGTGAAGGAGAGAGGAAAAGGGTAGAAATAAATGTCGCCAAACAGAAGTGTATCAGCTGTGGCAAGACATGTCTCACCACTGTTGAACAGCCTTATTGGGTAACATGTTTCCCTTGCACAGGGATTCCCAACATTTCTCACTTCCTCCTTTCCAGGACCTGTGCCAACTCGTACCTCACACAGAGGCACAGGTCAGTGCAGAACCCAGTACAGAGGTGTGCAGATGTGCAGGAGCTGGGACACCACCAATGCCCTGTGCCTTCACACTGGGACCTGTGCTGACACATGCTTCATGTGGAGGTATGGGTCACCATGGGGCTTCATGGGAACCAGAAATTCCTGGTGCCTAGTGCCTCTACACCAAGACCTGTGCAGATGTGTGCTTCCATGTGCCTCTGTGTGATGCACTGGTCAGCGCAGGACCCGGCACAGGTCCCATAGTGGAAGTATGGGGTGCCAGGAATTTTATGTCAAGATCACTGAATGAACCATAATATTGTAATAGTGCAGCTCATATTGAGTCAAGATTCTGGGTATATACTGGACAAAACCCACAAGGGTCAGGACCTGTTTAAATATGGTACCTCTGAACACTTTTCATCCTGCCTAGAAGGTCAGAAGATGGCCATCCTCAGATAATTTCTATTCTCTTTTGTCTCTTCAAGAAGGCCCTAAGGAGATGATCATGGCTTCTATTACTATTTATTATTTCTAAACTATTAGAAATAAACTGGGATTCCAAGGACTTTATAATCTATTTAATATCTCTTCAAATTTTCAAGGTAATCATGATATCGGATGATTATTTAGAAGACAACAATTATGGGCACATGAAGATCTAGGATCTACTTTAGTAGCTACCCAATGTTTGCTAGAAGTTGTAAACTATAGTCTCTCTAGGGTCTGGCATTTACTGAAAAATCTTCATGACGAGTAGACTGAGACTTTATTGTCCCTGTCCATAAACGTTTTGTTGATATGACACAGTTCAATCCCCATGTCCTCCCCCTAAAATCCCAAATATTTTCTCTCTATATGTGAATAAAACAAGACAAAATGCAAGTGATAATGGAAGAATATGTTTCTGCAAGTGTTTTATTTGTTCTGAATGATCAATGGATGCCTCAGCTATCCATAATAAAGAAATGATCGCTGCTTCTAGAATCTAAGGTGAACGCTTCTATTTTTCTCCCCAAGAATATTTAAAAATACAGCCAAGTTCTAAGACAAATTTAATTACCAATGACACGAGTCTAGTGAAATACTGTTGAGGCCAGCATAACAGGTCTGCTGTTAGACTGTCAAGGCCAATTAGGCAGAGGGCCTTTTTTCTGACAATTCCCAGTGGAGGAAGAGAAGACTTAACTTCATTTGACAACCCCTAGTAACTACTGGGAATAGTTACACTGTGATGTCTGTAATTGTAGTTAAGCTCAGCACTGTCTGGAAACAAAATTAAGAGTGTTTCACCATGTAAGCTGTAAATTAAAAATGGAAGGTGGATGTAGGTTATAAATCACTTCTTTTAGCAGGAAAATAAAATCAATTTTATCAAGGCCTGTTTTATAACTGGAAAGTATAAACCATATGTAAGAGAGAGATAGAACATAAGAAAAGATGATCCTCATTTACATTACCTTTCCCATCTGAGCATGGGAATTATAAACCATGTTAATGCTCTCAGAGCAATGTAAAGATGTAAGTCTAGATTGCTCTAGGAAGTTATATGCTAGTTCAGAGGAGTGTGAGGGTGTAATATCTCCCTCCCACCTCACCATGCCTTCTGTTCCATGTTAGGACTATTTCAGTCATGACTGTAGTGGTCAGCAGAGTTCACAGACTGTTGGCTGAATGCTCCCAGAAGGGAGGGATAGAGACCTAGAAAAGCTATGATCTCTACCCAGCAGTGGATCTGACTGGACAAATTGGGATAATGGATTCTATGTTGCAAAATATTCCATCCAAAGAGTCTTAGGAGATATCGCGGTTCTCTGAGATATGATACCTCCTAGAAAAGGGCCTCTGCTATGGACCTTATTCTGAAATGTTGGAAAATGTTGCAATGCAGCCCAAGCTATTAAGCATAATTTCTTGCCAGTATATAATGTAAAGTATGAAAGAGACTGGATGGAAAAGAATAATTTAAAAAATATGCATATCAGGGATTAAATATGATAGCCATTCAGTTATTAAACTAGCTAAGGGATTTGACGTTTCCCTGCTGAGGTCAATAGGAATTTTCAACTGACTTCAAGGGCAGCAGAGTTAAGACCATAGCCTGTGAATTTTGACTACAGAATTTAAAACATTTACTCTAATAATTTATTCTAATGATTAATAGCATGTCTTTATAAATATTTTTGTCTTGTACTCTGCTTGTTATCTGAGGTACAATGAAACCTGTGTTAAATATCTACTCCAAGGATCAAGAATAGCTTTGTAAGGAAGACTGTCTTTTATAAGAGAGAGTTAACACTTTTATCTGGAGAAAATGAAGCAGATCCCATAAAAATTAACCATTGCAAATTAACAGGTATCTGTCAGTATATACTGGAAAATAACATTTTTAGATGGACATGTGGAACACAGCATTAATAGATATAGACTGCAAACCATCTTAACAAAAGTAATTTGCCCCGCAAATGGTGAGGGTCTCCTGTACTGTTTTGGCAAAATAAAATAACAAAACAAATTCCAACCAATATAGGCCTATAATGATTTTTTTTTGTACAATAAGGAGCAGGAACTGCCAAAGTCCATGTGCAATAATTTTGTGAGAATTAATAAAAAGACATCACTTTGTACTCCCAAACTAATGAAGAATCAAAATATTTAGGAATACACTCAGTAAAGATGGATAGAGGAAGGCCAACATCACTGTAATACACTGCCTAAACTAAGCCTGTAAATGTGTATTATATACTGTAACCTTTATCATCTGTAGAGTGCAGGTTCTGCTGTCCTTTATTAGCCTTTTGGCCACTTAATGTTTTAGGCCAGTGGTGGCAACCTTTTTTCTCTGATGGGCTGGATGGACAGTGCCTGGTTCCATCACAGGCCAGATGGTGGTTCCAAACTAGTACCAGGGGCTAGCATAGTGACCACCATCTGGCCACACAAAGGGGTGTGGAGCCACCAGTAAAACTGGTATAATTTGAAATCAGATTGGAGAAAACCCATGACATTACTTGCATCAAGACAGAAAAATAGGTATCTCAAGCAGAACCTAATTTACATGGAAAGGACAAAGAACAGAAAATATTTAACTGGGTCAGATTTTTAGTTAAAATAAATCACCATAGCTCCACTGACACTCACTGGATTTGTGGTGTTTTATACCAGCTGAGGATCTGGTCAAGAAGTTGGCTGGGGACATCACCCTGCAGATCTAATAGATTTGGGAAACATCTAGGACCTATGACTTAAAATATGCTAAGATAATACACAGATAGTGAAATTAATAATAAACTAAATATTCAACATGTGATAACCGGTCTATCGCATAGGTTAGAAGGATGAAAATTAAATAAAATTACAAAACACTTAACACATTTTATTGCCTCAGGCTATTTCCTTTTTTTAAATTTTACATGATATTCAGTGTGGCTCAGCAAACTAGTTGATTTAATCATCAGTTACAACAAAGAACTTAGTCTTTTAGTGGATGTGAGTTGGACATAATTTTATTCTTGCATGACTTAGATCTTTTTTTTCATTTCAGTATTTGATTATTTGGGAGGAAAAGAGGAGTGTCAGGTTAGATCAAAATAGTCTGGCCTTCCCAGATGCTTTATCATATTGTTATGATAGATTAGCAATTTATTGCTTTTCTTGAATTTTTTATTTGCTCTTCCTTTGTCTTGTATTGAACAGAAATGATTGAATTATGAATTCATTCACACACACTACTTCAGTGCTAATGTTTTTACTAAACCATTAATCTTTTTCATAATTAATTTTTTTTTATCTTGGGAGGCATACTTTTGTTTGCTAAATGAAAATCCTTGAGTGACAAAGGGACTACAGATAGGCTGCAACAATATATTCAATTCTGTGTCTCATTTTCACAGTTTCCATGGATTAACCAGCTCCATCACAGCCAGTGCTGAGCTTTATAGGATCATAGGAAAGTAGGGCTGGAAGGAACCTTACAAGGTCATCTAACCTAGTCCCTTGCTCAAGGCAGGATCTTCCCAGCCAGCTAAACCATCCCAGCCAAGTGCCTGTCTAACCTGCTTTTGAAAACTTCTGAGGATGGAGATTCCACAACTTCTGTAGGTAGCCTGTTCCAATGCTTATGGGAACCTGAAATCTAAGCTAGACAGTTAAGTAGTATAACCACCTATTAGTTTTTCTAACAGTCTTTATAGCAGATTTGATGATAAATTCTAGTACATAGACATAGGCTATAAAAATAAAACACGACAACTTGAATATCATCTCCTATATTCAGTAGCAAACATCTAAATAACAGTTAATCAGATTTATTTTTATAAATATTTTATAAAATTTAGTGTTACAAACTAAATATATGTCAGCATGTTCTATCCTTATGGACAATTCAGGTTACCTTCAGTGCTGCAGTAGATATTACATTTATAGAAGCTGTAACCCTCCCAGTGTTATATCTCTGTAGACATGCAAGTACTTTATTTCCTTCGACATTCTTTCTGACTGTGCACACAACAGGGTTATTTTTGCTTTGTCGCTGGTTGGATAATGGTGACAAGGTGGCATGCTTCCTTGATATTTTTGTTCCTCTCTTAATCCGTCTTGAAGTTTGAGAGCTAAGAAAAAATAGTTCCTTTAGAGACCAGCAACAAAAATGGATGGGTGGCCTTATTCTGATAAAATGCAAATAAAGAGCCAGGGGTGTAAGTAGGGTGGGGTGACTTGGCAACTCCCCAGGCATCAAGTTAGGGGAGAGGGAGAGGCAAAATAACTGGCTGCCACTACAGGTGTGTGATCACAGCAGCAGCAACAAGAAATTACTACTGCCCTGGGGAGTGGCAGCTGCCTTTGGTGCCTGGCCACATTGTTATGCCTCTGGAAACAGCCAAAAGACAAATAGTAAAATGTACCAAAACAGTATCTACCCATGATAAATCATCCTCAAAGGAAATCTATATTTCGTTTTGTGCTCATATTATACTGACTAATGCAATGACTGTATTTTTAACATAGGAAATGTTTCCTGGCATTTCACACCTTGGTCTTCCTCCTTTTCACACCCACTTGAAAGCTTTTTATAATGTCTTCCCTGGAAAGTACTGGAGCAGCAGAAACAGAGCCAAGGTCACTGAACATGAAACGTGCATTCAGGATTTGCAGTTTTGAATTTGCAAGTGTTTGATAAAGCATTAAAAGCTTTAAAAAAATCCCTACTCTGAGGTGTTTGAATGTGGGCCTGCTCTGTGTACAGCATGTAATTACCACCATTTTACTTAGGAGGTCACATTCATCAATCTGTTTAAATCAACAGTGCCAACTGTGTCATGTAAAACTGTGGGCAGCTGGCATTGGTGCAGGCGTCTCAGCGTGCAACCAAAACATTCTAATACCAATTACTTCTCTCCTTACAACACATTTGCTTTCTACTCTCAGACTGACACTATTTCTCTCTTTTCCTCACATTGGCCCTTTCTGTCCCTTACACTTTCCTCTTTTTGTCTCAGAGCAATTACACATACAGAGATAGAATTTCATTTTCTACTACAATCAATTAAGAGTTCATGAACAAATTGGAAAGAGTTCATAGGAGAAATAAAGAGGACTTTACTGGATAAACAAACACTTTATTTGGAAACAGCCAGACATTATCTAAATAGATGACATGCTCTGGGTTCATTAAATGGATGTGGATCAGTGAGGCAGCTCCAACTGGGACTTAGACTGGGATGGTTTTGGGCATGTTCCACATCTAAAACAGGAAATAAATTAAATTTAAAGCCCCAGTGTTGGGGAATCTTGATTAGAGATGATTGCTGAGCCAAGGCTATGATTTCACTGGGAACTTTATCTTGTTGATTCAACTGTTAGTAACAGGCAATGGGAACAACAAAACAAATGTGGAATAAGAGGCAATTATTTGCTATTTATTTTTATGTCCCCAAATGCATACATGTATCTATACTTTAACCTCTAAAGTCATTATAATTGTATGTGTCTTTACAATGGTGATGATTTACACAGAAAAAGCAAATTCTGAAGACTTTACAGAGTAAGGGTCTGTAATGGGGATCTCCTAACCCCATTATGATAAGAAAAGTGTGTGTGAGAAAAGGGGGTTGCTGTGCCTTTAAGGCAGGGGTGGGTAATTATTTCAGCTGGAGGCCTACTTAATGATTTTTAGTGCATGGTCAAGGGCCAAAAGGCCCCACCCCTTGACAGGTGCCCTGCCCCCTGATCCCCATCTTTGGACCAGAAGTCTTGCCCCTAACCCCTGACCTTTAACAATAGAATTCCCTCCCCTTGTCCCCAGAAGTATTCCTTTTTGGAGGGGCGTTTGCCATCTTGGAACCAGGAAAACCCCCCAAGAAATCATATTCTAAAAATCAAACATCTACTATAACATATTTTACTTATATTTTATTTAATATTTTGTCCTGATTTACATGCATTTGCATAGTTTATATAAAGATGATTGCATAATATCTCAAAATACAGACTTATTTTTGTATGTTGTGTGTGGGGGGTTGTGGTTGGGGCATGGGTGTGGGGTGTGTGTGTGTGATTTGTGGGTGTATGTATGGGGGTCATGAAGAGGTGTGGGGTGCTGTGAGTGTATGTGTGGGTGGGCATGACATTTGTGGAGGGGTGTATGGGGGTTGTGAAGGGGTGTGCAGGGTGTTGCTGTGTGTGTGTGGGTGGGTGGGTTTGTGGGGGGATGTAGGGGTGTGTGGGGGTGTGGTTGTGTGTGAGTAGATGGGGTTTGTGGGGGTCTATGCAGAGGTGTGGGTGTAAGATTGTATGTGGATGGGTGTGGGAGGGTGTGGGGGGCTTTGTGACACTGTGTGTGTGTGTGTGGGTGGGCATGGAGTTTGTGGTGTGGTGTGGGTCCCCGTACCACTTGCCCCCCGCATCATGCACGGCCCCCACCACTGGTAGCAGCAGCAGGCTCTCAAGGTGCTCACTGCCCATGGCAGGCAAAGTTTCCCCAACAGTGTGCAGCTCTGATTTATAATTCAAATCTGAATCCAGCTGATTTCCAGGAGCTGCACATGGCATCACAGAACTGGCTTAGCCCAGCCCACTGGCGCATGCCTTCAAACCAGACCAGGCTGGCTTTGTGTCACCATGTGTGGCTCTCAGCACTCCTTCCAGGAGCCATGCACTATTGGGCCAGCCAGTTTGGCTCTGTGCTAGCACATGGGGCTCCCAGCACTGCAGCTAGAAGCACATGCTACCAGGCCAGGCCAGGTTAGCTCTGTACCTCCATGTGGAGCTCCCAGCACTTCAGGCAGGAGCTCCCCTCCCCACTCACCAGCTGATGAATGCCACCATACTCCATGCCTCTACATGGGGCTCCCAGCTGGAATGCCAGGAGCTCCATGGAGGTAGACGCACAGAGTCATCCTGGTCCAATAGCGCACAACCTCTGAAATCCTCCGCCTTCCTCCGGCTTTCAGACAGGCAGCTGTAAATGTTTTTTTGGAGGGGCCCCATGACCTGAATAGAATGGACTGGAAGACCAAATCCAGCCCATGGGTTTCATTTTGATCACCCCTGCTTTAAGGCCAGGTTGTACTGGCCAGACAGAATGAGCCCTTTGGTCATGTAAGCCTTCCTCTGGGGAGAGCTTGGCAGATAAGACCCTGACAGTGCTGGGAAGAGAAGCTCCCTCAGGATAGGGGTGCAGATGCTAGACTTTGGATTAACTTTGAGTAGGCCCAGGAGAACTGTGGAACTGGGAAAAACCCTGTCAGGACTGGGAAAATGCTGGAGAAAGCTTAGGGAGAAGTTGCCCAAGAGGGAGTTAAGATTGGTTGTGGTCTGATTTTGTTAAAAAAGCCTCCTGGCCATAGGAGCCTATCTTGCTGAGGGCTTTTGGGAGAGTCCACTAAGTGTTCTTTATTTGTGGGGTATTTGGGCAAATAAGCTCTGAGAGACCAATTGGAAGTGACCAAGCTCCATGGACTGATTGGGATGAACAAGGTGAAGACCTTTTGAACTGTTTGAACAATGATTTGACCCTATGAACAACTTGAAACAGAACACCTATGGAGCGCTTGGGGAATGAATAAGACCTAGGGTAAAATAGTCTTGTGAGCTGCCAATGGGCTAGCTTGGGCCCTAAGAATTGCTGCTGGGTGGAACAGCTTCAGAGAAGCCAGTTATGGACTGATGAGCCTGAAGGGTTGATTGAGGTGGGGAGGCTTGCAAATCTGTAGGTAGACAGATTAGGGTTCACTGAAACAAAATATTGTATGGGCATGAGTAGGTGCAGCCCTATGATATAAAGAGCAAAACTGAGGCAAAACTGAGGTTGCCCTCCAAAAGTACTGAGGGCCTAATCCTTTAATCTGTAACATCAAAGATGTGGCATGCAAGTGGGTTACATTGGGATGTTGGGTGGGCAAGCAGGCAAGGATTGACTGCCAGGGGGCAGCAGACATGCATTGGGATGTCTGCAATGGGAAGTGGCTTGCACTGGGATGTTGGGTGGCAAGTAGGCCTGTGAGAAGTGGCAAGTATTCACTTTGGATTCAGATTTGGTGATTTGGAGGCACAGTGATTCGATTAGTTGATTTGAATCACTGTCCCAATTCAATTTGGCAAAATCCAAATCCAAAGATATTCAGTGCCGAATCTTATTTGGCCCTACAGACAATATGTACCTGTGGGAGCAGCTGGGGGAGCAGCCAGACGAGCCCCGGCTTGAGCCAGCAACCCCGGGAGAAGCCGTAGTTCGTCTGGCTGCTTCCCCAGCTGCTTCCCTGCTGGGGCAAGGCAGGCAGTGCTGGCAGCCCCAGAAGAAGCCACAGGGGTTCGGGGAATGATTGGGGCACTCGGGGATTGAACCAGGAGCTGGGGGGAAATGAACAGGGGCTTCTCCCCAGCTTCCAGTTCAATATCCCAGCTCCCAATCATTCCCCCAGCTCCCCAATCATTCCCCCCAGGCCTTGCCAAATCAGGCCGAATCTCCTCCAAATTGAATTGGCTACCAAAGCTTCGCACAGCCTTAGTGGGCAGGCAGGCAAGGATTGACTGCCAGGGGGCAGCAGACAACTCCAGAACAATCCTGGCCTGCTACAGGTAATACATATTTCTCTGTTGAAGAAGTACTGTTTGACATGAATAATACTAATGGAGTGTAGGTACTGAATCCTTATGAATGCAGAACTCTTGTTGCTTCAGAGGACATTTTTTTTCCTGAATAAAACTTTCAGGATATATGTGTATTTAAGTTATATTTGAAACTAGCTTTGTGACTTTAGCATTATTATGCCTGCTGCAATAATGACATAGTCAAAATAAGAAGCAACAGGCTTTTTGGAAATCTTGTCTTGGAATTAAACACCTGTATAATCACAACAAAAAGCCATTTTTTTTTAGCATCTCAGACTGAAGACCTACTGGATGTTCAGATGATCAGATATGACTCACAACTTGCTGATAAACACTTCTCCTCATTGCTTTTTTGCACCATAGAAGTAAAACCATCTAACCCTTTGATATTTAAAAGTGTTAAGAAAATAGAGTTGTTTTTTGAAACTTACCATGGTTAAATGTTACCTTGGAGTTGCCTGAATGGTTGCATCCCTCATTGAATTTCTCTCTGAATAACCTCTTGCTTACCAATGCATTCATACATGCATTCATCCTGATGTAAATACACTGTAAGGACAAGTGAAGGAATAATAAGTGCAGGTGAACATGGAGTTAGGTGAGGCATCACACCTACTTTTTATCCACCAAAATCAACAAGAAACTGAGCGAGCAAGAATTTGTGACCCCTGCCGTTACCATTATTAAAAGTAGCATAGCATTGTCAATGCTTTTAAAGCGTAACCCTCTGTTTTTGGTAATGTTTTCTCTCTCATCTTTTGGAACCAATTTTGAAAAACACAAAACCAAACAAAAAGACCAGGGAGAAAAAACAAACAAACATTTTTTTTTAACAAGGCAAGCTGACCACCCATCTCCACTCCCAGCTGCTGCTCGGTGACCCTGGCCCAACTTCTGACATCATCCCAGCTGCATCTCTAATTTATTCCCTCACGTCCAGCCATTTTGTGTCTGCATCAGCTTTGACAGTTAGTTAATGTTAGACCATTAATGCTTTAAAGGTCCTGAAGTGTAACTTGCATGGCACACTAATTGTTCACTAAATGTACACTTATTTTGTTTGTTAAGATGAGGAAGTAGAGAGGTCATGGGCACTGTTTCTGAAAGGTATGTAACAGTAGCCAAATGTAGCCAAATGTAGCCAATGCTGAATCCCATCCTAGAGTTAATTGTTGTAAGAAATTTGGTTTTGTTCCTTAAACTCCAGCATGGCCTTACCTTCAATGGGACAAATGCCCAGGAATCACATCCAGGGTGAATATTATGACTTCCAAGCTCCTAACAGGTCCTTCAGCCTGTTGCCATGGTATTAGCTTAAATTCTAGGCCAATACTGAATTGCAGACTGCAACTCTCCCCGCATCCAGCTGTCACTATGATGCTGAATCTTTGCCTTTGACATCAAAGCACTGAGGGCTTTTAAGTAAAACTCTGCACTTCTGGGAGAGCAGGAAGGGGATCCTAGCACATATATTTCTCCAAAATATTTGTCTGATTTGTAATTTTAGCATCTATGCAAATATGTAGAAATCCAGTGTTGAAGAAGCAATTTTCACAAAATGAAGCTGAATGATTGATATCTCTATACTGTAGCAAATTCTTCCCCTTTTTATCCCATCCCAACTGCATTTGCAGTTTTCTCATGGGCCCTTCATGCTGCCTAACAGCACAGAACAAAACATTGTTTGTCACATTACAGCCAGGGAATTACAAAACTGCAACTTTCCCCCAGTAAGCAGAAGGCACTAAATAGAGTGCAATACCCAGGCTATCTGTAAGTGCCATGAAATTTTCTTGCAAATGTAAGCCACATGCTCATAATAAAACATTTTTTATTGTCCAAAGAGGAAAGAAGTAGTGGAAAGGAAAATGCATTTTTGTTGAAGTCTTTATGTCTGTGCATTTACAAAGAGTGGAGATGTAGAAGGATCCAGAGGCATCTAGTAAGAGGTGGTAGTTACTAAGCATACTTAGTAGCATTCTTTGAAGCCATGGGAAGGATTTTTGTCGACTAGCCTCTCTGCATTTAGCAACTGTGAGCTAACCTAGTCAGAACTCATTGGGGGAAAGGTTGAAAATAGATTCACAATAGCTAGATGAACTTGGTGATGGAACAGTTTTGGAGTAAGATAGGGCTGCTGTGAGAGTTGTGTCCTAGAGCCTGTGTCATTTTGCATCCAGGCTAAAAACTCTCTAGGTATGTCTACATGTGCTAATAATTCAAAGTAGGCTTATTTTACAGTAAAAAATACTGTGCAGTAAGCCTACCAGGGGAGTGGGTTTACACATGCTCCCTCTTGGGAGCAGATTTGCTCCCAGTCTGCTTTGTCCTCTTGGAGCAGCCAGGGGGAGCTCCAGGCTCCCCCTGGGTGCTAGCCCAGGGCCTGGCAGGGAGCACAGGGCCAAGAGGCAGTTGTCTCCTGGCCCCATACACATCAGGAGGGGGCCCGATGTGCACGGGATGCAAGAGCTCCTGCTACAGACCTCTACCACTCCATACCCTGTGCCCAGTGGGGCTTCCCTGCACAGCTCAGTACTGGCCGTGACCTGTCCTATTCTGGGGCAGGTTCCATCCAGCTCTGGGCTGGGCAGGAACTCTCCTCATGCAGGGAGCTCCTAGACCCAGATCCCTGATTAGAGCAGGGCCTGGGCCATTGCTCCCAGTGCCTGGTAGCTGCCTGATGCCAGGACGGATTTTGAGATGGGACAGTACCCCCCTGCCTCAGAAGCAGGCAGCAGAGCCAGGGTGGGGAGCTGCCTGCTGCTGGCACATGGGGACTTTGTCCCCATCAGGCTCCCAGTTCAGAACTTGCCCCAGAAACAGGCAGCTCCCCAGGGCAGGGAGCAATCACCCAGCCCTGACTCTGGTTGCAGAGCCAGGGTCGGGAGCTGCCTGCTGTTGGGGTAGAGGGACATTGTCCTGGGCGCCTGCCTCAGCAGCAGGCAGCCCCTGGGGGAGGGAATAATTCTCTCACCCTGCGCTGCCCAGACTGACTGGAAGCAAATTTAGCCGTCTATACATAGGCTACTGTGCAGTCATTTACATATGATTAATTTGCTACTTGCATTTGCAGGTAGCAAATTAACCCCCCAGTTAACTAACTGACTGTGCACATATAGACGGTGACATTTTACTGCAAAGTCAATTAGTCAACTGCATGGGAAAGCATCTTGTGTAGACATGCCCCTTATCCTGCTTGTAACTGAGGGGATAGCCAGCTATTGACTCTGGGACTGGAACTGATGCTAGCCAGGGAGATCTTTGGATTGTTTTTGCTGAAGCAATTGTGAGGAGTCTGCAGTGGAATTAAGAAAAGAGACTTATTCTTCTTTGGCCTTCAGAACTCCAGGTGATGTGTATGCATTTCTGATATTAGGCTGCAGGAACTCAGAAGTTTCCTCTGTGTAAAGCTCGAAGGGGAATTATATATTATATTACATTATATGCACGTGTGTGTGTGCATTAATGTATACTTTGCACCAAAACTTATGTAACAGTAGCCAAATGAGGTATTCAGTGTGAGAAAACACCAACAGAGCTAGAACATAACTGTTGTTTTGGAAAAGTTTTTAAAAGTATTCCAAATGCTGGCTGCAGATGTTTATATGTATTACATGTTATTCCTTAAGAAATGTCATGGCTCTCTCTCTCTCTTGGTGGTCTAATTTTGTGCAATATATTTTATTTTTTTCCAGCCTTGGAAAGACTGATTTCTGGCAGGTGTTTCGGCCAAGAAATGAGCTGAAGTACAGAAAAGGAGTGAATTAGTATTGTATATAACATAGAATCCCCTACCCTATTTCACCATCATTAAAGACTCGATAGTGCTTTTTGTAAGACTACATTTTTTCCTCCATTGTCTTTAGCCAGGATTTCCCCTTCCCTTCCAGTGTGCAGTGTGCTGTGAGCCAGATGCCTTCCTGCCTGCTTGCTGTTCTCCACCACTAATAAGTGCCATTAGTGGTGTTTGTTGTCTTCAGAGTACTCCAGTATGAAAGGCAGTACATAGGTAAATTGCAGCTAGTATTTTACATGTTGTAAAATATGGCTTTCAATCCTATGGTAGTCTCAGGAAGAGGAGTCAGGACTTTTGAATCCCAGTCCTGTCCTTTAATTGTTTGACCACAACCAGAAACAACAGAATGTATTCTGGCATCAAACAATGAGTTGTGCTGACAAGTAACATAAATCTCATTCTTTTTGTATTCACTAAAGCCTAAACTAATGGTTTCCCTAAGTTTTGTTACCCTCCTGGGGGGGTCAGAGGGGAGGGGGGGTATGCACAAGCCAAAAAGGAGGGAGAGGAGATGGCTATAAATACTTGGCTACAACATATGCATTACATTTGTTCACAAGGGAAACAGAGAAAAATGTTTGAGAAATGCAAATGTACATTTCATGCTGGCCAAAGGTAAAGTAACGTTCTCAAAATCTCCTTTTATAATACTCTATCATGAGCTCTTTGGGCAAATGTAGACTAACCCATTAGTGTATATGAGCAACAGGATGAAGAATAATAAAAAAAAGTATTAGTAACATATGCCAAATTCATTCCTGATAGGAATCAACGGCAGTCAGTAGAGTTATGCCTGGGATGAATATAATCCTATAAGTCAACACCAAGTGAACAGTCCTTCCCTCCTTGCCCCCAGATTGATCTTTATACTAATAGTCTTATGTTTGAGAAGAATAGTGGCCAGAGCAGTGCCTCTTTGAGGCTGCAGTGTCCCCCTGAAACTTCAAACACTGGAATCTTTCTTACGTCCTGCCCTGGTGGTGTACAACCTGCCTAGGTTTTGGTTCCCTGATGTCAGAAAAGCTGCTCTAGGAGGGCTAATCCACAGCAGGTGATAGTTCAGGGAAGCTTTGAAGTGGCTCAATGGCGTTCTATTCTTTCCCTGAATTAAAGAAGAGAAAAGTTTGCCATTTTATGGAAACATTACAGACTATATCTTACAGAGACAAACATCACAGCAGACATACTGACCCTTACTATGGAGTACGTTTACTCAAAACTGTAATAGCTCTCTGAACCTTTGTGTTTAAAAGATGTGCTGTTACAGTGTCTGGACTATAGGTGGCAGGAAAAATGGTTTGCATTGAGGAAACAAATATCACTGAACTTAGGTACAGACATTCAAGGAGGTTAGGGAGAGGTTAGGTGGTGATAAAAAGGGTCATCTGATCTAACTTAGTTTGCCCAGCTGCAGACCTTATACTTAGATCCATACTTAGGTATACCTAAAGTATGGTATACTTTGGGTACATCCATGCTAAGTGCAAACCGTACAGAAGTTCTGAATGGTTAGATTGATTTAAAAATGGCTGACCCAATCCAAGTTAACTGTACCTTGGAGGTAGTCTAACATATCAGGTTTGGCAAGACTATTCTAATTGAACTACTTTACAGTTACAAGTGCAGCTCTGGGCTTGGCAAATCCCAGCTACTGGCCCCAGCCCCAGGGCTGATCTTTACTTACCCCCCCCCCAACCCTGGCACAGAGCTATTTTAGCCCCACCAGACCCTCCCCTACCCCCAGATGGGCAAACCTTCCCACAGACCAGCCAGTGCCCCCTGAGCCCCCCAACCCCTCTGATCCCACAGGCTGATCCCAGTGCTGGTTTCACCAGCATTCGCAGGTGCCAAAAGCTGATGGAAGGAAGTTGGGGGGGGCATTCAAGATTGGGGGTTGTGTGTTGTTCATTTGGGGGGTGGGGGGAGTCAGGGGGATAAAAATAGCCCCTGTTCTCAGGTGGGAAGAGACCCCCCTAATCCCTCCAACCCCACTGCAGAATCTCCAGCTCCCTCAAAATCCACCTGCCCCTCCCTCACCCCGACCTATTTCAATCAGGTTCTGGGACCAGGGAATCCCAGTAAAATGGGCCCTGAGAGAGGTTTGTGGAATCAGGCAGCATCGGAGGGGGGGGGGGTGAAGGGAGGTTCAAGGGGGTTGGATCCCACCAGCTCCCATCCCACTAGCCTCCCTTGCAGACCCCACCAGCCCACCAGACCCTCCTATACCCCACCAACACCACCATGGACCCTGCTTACCCCTAATTCTGCCCCCCCACAACTCACCTATAGTCCCTGCTAGCCGCCCCATGCTGACTTACCTGAGATCAGTTAGCCATGTTTAACTTGATTTAAACTGAGTAAAAATGACAGTGATAGTGGACATACAAAACATACACTGGAGCAATTTATTTTCCAATATAAATTTACTTTTAACTGCTTGAGAATTTTTGCTACTACTTCAACAAAACCTTTGCCCACAAGGCCTCAACTTTCCCCTCCTCCTGAGCCACACCTCCCTCCTTAGTTTAATGAGGTCTTTTTCTAACCAAGTTAATCCTTTCTCTCTACCTTCCCGAAAGATAATACCAGGCTTGGTTGGTCTACCAAAAATATAACAAGCAAGGAGGTTCAAGGCCCCTGCAGATCATACCTGGAACATGATAAACTAAGTGAGACATCTTCTGGGTAGATGAGAGAGTTCTGAAGGAAGGTTGAACAGTAAAGGGATAACTAACTGTTATTGGTACGCATACCGAATTAATAAAATAGGGTATGCCTGCTTAGGTATCTGCCTAGGAACAGGAGACTGTATTTTTCTTATGCAGTCATTAACATCTGATTGGTTTCTATAGTCATTGAATGGATAGCAAAGGTATGAAGATGTAACTTTTTTCTCACCCTTCAAATGTATAACTGCCTCTCACTTCCAGTTTTCCAACACGTCTGATTAGCTGGCCAGTAGAGATTAAAAATCCTCTAGTTATACTTACTGGACGCATCTACACAAGATGTTTACTGAGGGGCTAATTAGCTCTACAGTAAATTCTCAGCATCTACACATGTGGTGCTATTAGGACAGGGTAAACTAATTAATTCCGCTGTAGGTTGGTACTTGTAAAAACAAGTATTATCCTATAGTGGATTTATTTTTCTCCACCGCAATGCTTATATAGACACTGATGGCAAGGCATGAGGGTGCCTGCTGGCTAACCCTGTGCTGGAACACCCATGTGCCCCAGCCAGTCCCTCTGCAGCATGTTGAGCTGAGTCAGAGCAGCCCTGGGTAGGCAGACTGACCCCACAAGCTTCCTGATACATGGGGCTTCTCTGACCCAGCTCAACGTGCTGCGGTCCAGGGTGCATGTGTAAACACATTGCTCCAGGAGCAATAAACTCTGGTGTTGCACATGTAGACATACTGACTGGGTTGTTTCTTTAAGCTTAGTAACTACTACATGCAATAAACCAGGAACAAAAATGAACCATATGGAAC
The DNA here is from genome assembly GCF_000455745.1 of Alligator sinensis. Lineage (NCBI taxonomy): Eukaryota > Metazoa > Chordata > Crocodylia > Alligatoridae > Alligator > Alligator sinensis. The sequence goes on along the minus strand of NW_005841930.1, from coordinate 551,930 downwards.
TAGCACCTGGTTAATGTAGCTACTACTAACAAGCAACAAGGTGGGGAAGAAATAAAAACCCATCTATCTCTCCTTCTCAGGGTGGTGGGGAGGGAACACATTTTTAGAGATGTTTTGTGTTTTGTAAAATAAAACCTGTAAAGGGGAAATCCTGATAAATAACATTCAAGCAGAATTTCTCTGGATGCTTCCCTTCGTGTTTCTGCATCCACACTGAGAAGTGTGAAGAGAGACAGGGCCATGACCTCACATGCAAGACATCTCTTCTTTGAAGCAGTGTTTTGCATTTAAATCCATACATTTCACTAACGCCTAGCCTCTGGATGAAGTGGAACCAAATTTTCCTCTAATGTTCCAATCATCCATTGATTATGTTGTATATGAGCTTTCACACACAAAACAGATATGGAAGTTGGTCTCTAAGGCCGTTGACTGAATCTATCAAAACATAAAGAGAAATTAAAAAAGAATCTGATGGTGATGGTAGATAACATCACATGTAAATGTCAAATTAGGTCATGTATACCCTGCATCTCTCTGCAATGCAGGATCACTCTAACTACATATGGTGACTTGATATGATATAAAAATTGTGAGATACCCCTTCTCCAACTTCAATTTAAATTCAGGAAAATCTAGAAAGTACACACAGACAATCTAGAAAGTATACCGTCTATCTCCTCCTTTCATAGGTCACTATGTCAGCTCATTTCCTATATTAATTGTCTAGGCAGGGGCAAAGAACCAGAAGTTGGGTCTCATTACACAAAAAAAGAGAAAAAATGTGTTTGAATGGAGACTTTAGTTGGCATCAGTAATATTGCATATCAGCATAGACTGTGGGCCAAAATGACACATTTTGGGTCAGAGGCAAGTAAATCAGAAGGCGTTAGGACCCAGCCACTACTGTTCCTTTTTCCCAGTTGGTGTGACAGGGAAAACACCCACTGACAACCACTGCTGAAGAACCCTGTTGCTGAATACCCACAGCTGCAGCCCAGATCAAATGGCTCCATAAGATGAATCCAGCCTGCAGGTCGAAGGTTGCTAGTCCCTGTTGTATATACAGGTAAAGAATAGTCAGTAGGCACGTCTACATGAGACATTTACTGAGCGGCAGACTAATTATCTGTGGAGTAAACATCATGTGTCTACACACACACCCCAATTAGGCAGGAGTAAACTAATTTGCTGTGCAGAAAGACAGTAGTTGTAAATACAAATACGTACTATCCTGCTGCAGAGTTTTTTACTTTGCAGCAGCACGTACATAGGCTGTTTCCTACTGGCTGTTCAGACAGTATGCATGTGCAAATGGAACACCCGGAGCAATAAACTCCAGAACAATAAGCTCTGAAGTTTACTGTTTTGCATTAATATGCATGTGTAGATGTGCCTAGTGTGTAGAACTTTGCAGTGTGTCAGACTGAACTGCATGGGTAAGTGAATGTATGTGGAAAATGCATTATCTTCCAAAATATGACTACTTTAACTTGTTTCTTTTAAGCAGCATGGCGCCCTTGCTGCACACAATGTTTGCACGTAGAGGATACTTCCATCGTGTTTACATGAAAAAAATATGTAAGGATTGATTCATTGTATTTCCTCCTCAGTCAGCATTCAAAACTCATTTAGAATTTTATATTGTTTCTGAAAGATGCTACTGAGTTTATAAATAAATCAGATTAGTGGAAAGTATTTAGGTATAGTAACTAATGGAAAGACAAAAGCATTGAAAGAGTACTTGTGTGGATGTCTAGAGGATGAAACTAGCTCAGCATGTTCTAAAGGACTTGTCAATTCTAGTTAGAGCTGTGACAATGTGGGAAGAATTAGAATTTCCCCTGTAGAACAACATCATCTCTTCCCATGACAGAATTATTACTGTCCTGTTTGCTATTGGTGGTTCTTCTTCCTTGACATGTTCAGTGTTGGCTCTGATTCAGATGTGAGAGTAGAGAAAGAGGATGATGAATGTTGAACTTCACATGAAATTGTAACAGATCCAGCGGTGTAGCTGCTTTTTTTTGCCAGAGCAATCTGATGCTGCAAAGCCACATTCCATACATCTGAACAGTAAAAAAAAACAAAACAGTAATAAACTGACATTTATTGAAGTGTCCTGTAAGAAAAATGGTATTTTGTTTTCAGGAGATGATTACAAGTTAAACAGGACCTCAGAGTTATTAACAGCACCCACAACAGAGAAGTACATACAAAGGTAGGCATATCACAATAGAACTAGTCATTTTCTTGTGAAAAATAGCCTGTTTTTGACATATTTACTTTTTACTGTTTTCATTAGTGGATAATACAATGCCATCGCAATAGTGATGTATAATATTGTAAATGTACTGCAATCATTTTCACGTGTGGAGATATGCACACTAAGAATAACTAGGAGACAGGAGAAAATTTTGTGATCCAGTCTGCAGTCTCTTTACTCAGCTCTTGGGCCAAAAGAAAATGTCCAAAAATGAAGAAAAATACATTTAAATAACCCATAGTTTTCCACTATCTCGTAAAACAACTGCACTGATGCTGAAACTTTTTTTGCATTCATTCACCCACCAGGCTGTGGTGACAATCATATCCATGAGTGCATCTGAAGCTAAAGTCTAAAGACATCAGCATCTGAATCTTTCTGGTGAGCAACTATTCATAAGCCTCCCAAACCCTTTCTTGGCTTTTTGCCCTTTTATGTTATTCTCTCATAAATTACTGTGTAACTCAAAATTTTAAAATTCCTCCGTTTCCTCTCTTTGTGCTCATGTAGAGTAAGAGCCTCTGAGTATTTGTGATTCTTTGAAAGACAACAGCAATTCACTTCAGTGCAGGAATGTTCCCAAGGAAGTGGGGAGCTTCTGGGACCCATGGAGATAGGGAACTGAACAGGAAGCCTTGCAACATACAAAGGAAAGTCTTTCTAGTAAAGACGATGCTACCTCCAGAGGAATGATGGGCCGGATGTGAATAATGCACAGGAAGTGATGCTAGTAGGAAACATGAAAATCAACTAAAGAGATTTACAAAGTAAAACAGGAAAACATTGGAAAGAGAAGAGAACAAAACTGACCTGAAAATTATTTCTCTCTCTTTCATTTGGCATAACAGTAAGAGAGAGCAAATGATGTGAATTTGCTAAACTGATCCAGCTGGAGCTTTTTCAGTTTAGTTGTGAGGTCTTGGACTGGTCTTGAGAAAAAGCCTTCTAAACTGTAAATGGCCCATGTTCGTTTGTATACAGTGTGTTACAGCTGTGCACAAAGCATATAACAAGGCCTATACATGCTTCAAAAGGATCATTTTTACTAGACAGTAATCTCAGATTTCCTTGACATGCCATAGAAACCCTTCCATGACAAATTATGGACATAAAAGCTAGATTCTGATCTAACACCAATTACTTCACTGGAACTAAATCCAATTTACATTGGTCCACGTGAGATCAGAATCAGGTTCAGTCTACATTTCTTGGCTACACTTCATTTTAGCCAGGATGTTGACTGATCAGGCAAGGTATTATATTGCATTTATAAAGCTTGAATAAAAGTGGCTTCTGAGTCTATTCCTTTCAATGTATTACCAATAAAACTAACATGCTCCAGTAATTATACAGTTATTTTTTACCTCATAAGCAAGACAAAAATATATCCAATATATTTTTTGAGTTGTATGATATTGTATTATCCAGGAAATTGCATCCACTAGTTAATAGCATTCACTAGTACATTTATTACCTTAAAACAATTACACCGTCTTTTGATTTAATTTTACTTTGCACCTATTTTGCAAAAACACATTATAGTGACACCATGAAATTATTAACCTCTCAAACTTCTCTGAATATTCACATCTGAATATTTCAAAGTGATGAATGCTTAATTTTTATTGTTATTGCTATGATTAAAAGCATAATGCTATTGATGTTCACAATACTTCAGAAAACAGGCCTAGGTCCTGTCTTTAGTTCAGCTGATATAAATACAGGACTAATATATTTCTAGGGTGTTCTTTGGCTCTCAAGACATTTTTTCTGGCATGGAGGTGGGTATACAAAATGACCACACTGACCCATTTCTGACAAACAAAACTTTCTTATTGTTAAAAATCAATGTTTTCAAAGATAGCACCATGGAAGTGGAGTCTGAAATGGGTATGTGATGGCTCTAATACCAGTACATCACAAGATGGAGCCAAAGAGATTGCCTAAGAGATTAAACTTGAATGAAAAGTATTAAGTTAAAA
>NW_005841930.1:535792-547651 GCF_000455745.1 Alligator sinensis | reverse complement strand
GGGGGGGTTGTGCATCGTGGGGAACTCTTTCCATCTTCAAAGCAGATATTTTCCAGTACTGCTATAATTCAGAGGCCCACTCGCTGAGGCAACATAAGTAAAAAATAAGGAAAAAGAAAGCACTTACACATCAGAAACAGAGAATATAAGGAATAATAATTCAAGGGACCACCTCCTGAAAAATAGAGGGTTAACATAGCGGAAAGCATGGTAAAGTTGAGTTGGATGAAGGGAAGCATGGGCAGATTCAGGATCACAGAGATGGGGGTGTGGCCATACCCCTTCAGCTTTGTGGCCCACAATCAGTAAAGGGAGCCTGAATTCAGCATCAGGAGAAAGGGGACAACTGATGCTACTGCACAGCCCTAAGTGACAAGAAAACAGGGGCTGAATGTCACTGCTGCTTTTTAAAAGGGCATAGAGAAGTTTTTAAAAGGGCATAGAGAGGGTCCAGAAGTGGGTGATAAAATTGTAAAGGGTTTAGAAGGTCAGTAATATGAGGACAGGGGGAAGGAGCTAGGCATGTTCAGCTTCTGAAATAGGTGCTTAAGAGTGGATGTAATAGCAGTCTTCAATTACATGAAGAGCTGGCATAACAAAATAGGGAAAACACTTTTTTCCTCTTGTTGCAGAGAGCATGACATGGACCAATGGCTTGAATTTGCAGAAAAGTAGGTTTAGATTTGATATAAAACTTCTTACTGTTAAAACAGTGAGGCAACAGAATAGACTGCCTATGGAAGTTGTGGACTTCCCATCACTGGTGTGCTCAAGAAGGGGTTGTATAGCCACTGGTTGGAGATGATTTAGGTGTAGCTATGCCTATGTTCTACTATGGCAATTTTCCTTGCTTCTTGGATTTTCTGGTTGCAGTACAGGGCTGGGAAGACATTTCCGCATCCCTCCCCTACCTGCTGTTATATGTCAGGGGTTGTTTTTTTTTTTAAAAGCCTTCCTCAGAAGCATTGAGTGTTGCTGGGGATCTTGACTGGGATATGCCAGTTCTTCTGTTGGGGTTTAGAGCTGGAGGTTCCTGGCTAGAAGGTCTTGCCCCTCTTCTCAGGGTCAAACCAACTGCCATATTTGGGGTCAGAAAGGATTTTTACCCCATGGTCAGATTGGTATTTTAGGCACTGCACTTTAGAAAGGATGTGGAGAAGCTTGAGAGTCCAGAGGAGAGCCACATGCATGATTAGAGGACAAGAAGCAGGCCTTATGAGGAAAGGCTGAGAGGCACGGCACTCTTCAGCCTGGAGAAGTGAAGGCTCAGGGGGGACTTACTGGTAACCTATAAGTATATAAAGGGTGTGACATCAGGAACTGGGAAAATGTCTGTTCACCAGGGCAGCCCAAGGGAAAACAAAGTTTAACAGACACAAACTGCTGGAAGACTATTTTAGACTGGGCATAAGGAAAAACTTCTTCACCATCCAAGTCTCCAGAGTCTGGAATAGACTCCCCCAGAATTGGTACAACCACCTATTCTGGATACCTTTAAGAAATGCTTGGATGTCTATCTTGCTGGGGTGATCTGACCCCAGCTGACTTTCTGCCCCTGGGACAGGGGGCTGGACCTGATGATCTCACAAGGTCCCTTCCAGCCCTAATGTCTATGAAATCTATAAAATCTATTTGGTTATATAAATACTAAAAGACTGTGCAGTAATAACTGCTCAGTGTAGATGTAGATCATATAGATGTGATCATGTAGATGCACCCACTGTATAATTTTGCTAAAACTACAAAGTGACTGGATGACCTCTGAAGGTTGCTTCTGGCCCTACTTATCTATGATTCTATGATTTATTTATCATTCTATGAGGGACAGGAACAGCAAATAGCAGCAGATTCTGGAGGGTTAAAGCAGGACTCCAGGTACGAACGCCAGGCAGACCAGCTGGTGTGCTTGTAGGGCTCCCATCACATGTGTGCCAATGAGCTCTGAGAGGTCAGTACACATGAACCATATAACCATAACAGCTAGGGACAGAAATTACACACAAACTGATATAAGTAATCGGAAACCAGTTCAAATCTGTAACACAACAGAAGTTCAGTGTGCCTAAACTGCTTTCAAAATGGCCGAAACTGGTTTAAAATAAACCTGGATGGATGTAGTATCAGACTTAACTGATTTAGGTTAAACTGGGTTATTGAACATTTGTTCCACATCCCCTCCAGATTCAATTTGACTCATAGTACCCTAGCATTCCAGGATGCTTTTCACCTCTCTTGCAAACTGCCCCTCCCCTCGCAGGGTGGGTGAGTTAGCTTTGGCCCAAGCTGTCTGCTCCTTTGGAGCAGGCAGGCATGTGCTAGCACCCCCTGGCTTCTAGCATGGGCCACTGCAGGCATGTGGCTGCATTTCTGGAATCAAAAGTGAATATCTGTTCACTTGCTTATCAGTTCAATCTATGCAGATTAAACTAACCTGCAAAGATTGAATTGATTTGGCTTTGGGCTTTATGATTGTCTGTACTTAGCCAAAAGGGGGTGTGATCACACCACCACACTCCTTTTGGATCTGCCCCTGAAGAGAAGGGTTCCTTAGCTCAATATATGCCTCAGAATCATTTAGCTTACATGGAAAATTCACTCCTCAGGATATGAAGTGTGAACTGAATGCACTCTGTTCCTATCCCATAATGGATTTTGGCTTTGTGAATTCCTGATTCAGGGATATATTGGAGGTTTTCTGCAGGCTAACCCACCCCTGGAGATAAATGTATTTATGATTTATGTGACCCATTCCTGATAAGGGACAATAATACTAATCTAACACAGAGCACATCATCACATTTCTGTTATTTAAAATAGCACCTCATTGCGTTGTAAAATTGTTGTTTCAGGTCTTGAAAAACAGAGAATGCTTTTTGCGCAGAAACAAATGAGAACATGGCAACTTGTGCATCCCACATTTTGTTCTACAAGTTCTATTTGAAATTTACAAGTTTTGTTTGTTACTCATATAAAGCCTTGAACCAAGGACAGACTTCTTTGTATCAACATTTAATAATGATACAATAATGGATGCACATGAGAAAAATAAATTATTACCTGTTTTCACTGGTTATCATATTGATTTGTTTTAATGCCCAAATCAATCAGGATAGTATAAATCTGCAACAACCTGCTGAATGTCATGTTAGTTATATGCTTAAATACCAGTCACTTTGCCTACATGTCCAGGTTTATAGTGATCAAAAGTAGTCACTGTCTGATGACTGTGTGAAATAAGTTTAGTTTCTTTCTAGCTCCTAGTTAGGTATCTATATAGATTACAAAATACTATAGATTTCACACACCATGTCTGTCAAGTCATTTCTCTTAACTCTTTCTAATACAAAAACATTATTTCCTTTCCTTTTTCCCAATTATGGGATGTTATAGCATGCTTGTTTGTGTATCTTTTATACACATTAAAAATAAAGTTAATTATAATTATCTGAGCAGCAAGCTTATCAGAAATCAAAGCAGCTAACTGTGATTTGCAAAATATTAATGTAGCCAGGTTTAAAGTACTTGTGAATCACAGTGCTGTTCCCGCAGAAATCAGTTTAACTAAAGGTCATATCAGGTTGGGACTGGAGACTGTCCTCTGAGGGAAGAGTGCTTCTGAAAATTTGAGCAGGAGCTTTTGAGCCATGCCACAAAGGCTACTTCAGCCTGACACATCTGTCCCAGTTCCTATCTGGCCTCCCACATGGTCCCTGTTGTGAAAGGATAGTCTAGTTTTTCTGGGCAGAAGTTAACATAATGGTGCATACTCCCTAAGCACAGTCAAGCCACAGGGCCAGCCTTCTCTTTAGATAGCAGAAATTGTGCTTCAGGGCTGTGTAGGTGAGTTTAGAAACTTTAGACTTAATCTTTATTTAGCATCATCAAACATTCACTTCATAGCTTTTAACTGCTACATTGTTGTTATTTTGTTTCTTTTAACAAGCACTAACAGTGAAGAAATAGTGGAAGCATATGATCTCTATCTTGGGCTCAATGATAGGACAAAATGATTCAAGGAAGGGTTGTATCACTTGTACTGTATTTCAAATGCTCCCATGTGGGCACTAGATTGGATACAAAGTTATTTTTATTTTCACATATCCATCTGGCACAATTCATGTTTTATCAAAGCAGTGTACATCATTCCAGGCTAGGCTGTTAAAGAACATTGGTTTCTGAGGTTGCTATGGATACTGAGCAATGTGTTTTCATTTTATGATGTGAAAATTTTTTACACTTGAGTGTTAATTTGCTTTTGTATAATGACACCAGCTTCTTTAACTAGACCTTCACCTGAAATCGTGATAAAACCTAAACAAAGAGAACACAGTAGGCTAAACAACAAGATACAAATACCTAAGTTTCCACGAACCACAAATTTAAGGAATTGCACATAAGCACAGCTAATCTGAGTTAAATTGGCACCATGCAGTATCTAATATGATAGTCTTTGGATGAATCCTTGAAAACTGTGATCACTAAAGATCCCCTGATACCCTTTTGTAAGAATAATGGAGGGTGGGTTTTTTTGGCCTTGTTTAAAAAACAAACAAACAAAAACCACTTATCCCATGTGATGTAGGCCAGTTGTCTGCCTGGGTAACACCTGCCATTCCAGAGGCAATTTTAATCAGTGATATTAAAACAGATTCTCAGCTGGTGTAAATTAGGCCCCTGACAGAAGTTAATTTAATTGCATAATGGGATCTGAGGATTTTTTGCTGGATCACAAAAATCACATGCCCTGCCATGCCACATGTCCAATATCTAGGCTGGCAGGATGAAAGATTGTTAGGATCTGAGATAAAATTTCTCAGATCCAAATGCACATGGGCATGGGCACCTAGAGACCTTTAAATGGTATATATGTATCTAGGGATTTGGGAACTCTATGCCACACATTCAAATTAAAGCACAGTGCAATCCAGCCACAAAGGGGAAACATCTTTGTGTATGGCTTGCCATTTTTTTATCACATGGTAAACTGGTTGAACCTGAGACACCTTATAATTTATCACATGATTAGCACATAAATTGTGTGTTAAATATAGTATCTGTCAGTGGCCTTAAAGTAACTCTATCTAAGGCGCTGGATCTATCTGATATAATATATTTCAACTTTACAGTCATCTGGTTTTGAATGTAGCATTGTGTACAAGAAAAGCTACTCTTTTCTTCATCCCAAAACAAAGCTTTCTTCATTTTTTTTGATGCTGTGCATATAGTAGCTAAAGTCTATAGAGCATTTTGGGATCCTTCATGATAAAAAAATCTTATATAAATGTAATCTTTTATTGACTGTCAGGAGAAGTATGGTCCTTCTAAAATTCCATATGCTTCTATCTTAGCCAGCTGTAAATGTTTTCTGAGAATACCCTTTTCCCCAGACCAGATCTGTGATCTATGATTTATTTGTATTGATATTTAGTTGATGTACAGCAATATGTCTTAAAATATTTTTTTCCAAAATGTGTTTTAAATGAAGATGTGATAAATCTAATGAAAGCTGAAGCCAAGTAGGTTCCCTCTGCAGAACCCGACTTTAATATCTGGTGAAACCCTTCTACTCAATAAAATATAGTCAGAACATGGAACAGAATTGAAAGCAGGATCTCATTTACACTGGAAGTGTCAACCTTAAAATGGCCCGTATAACTAGTTATCAATTTAATATAATTGTTTTATTTAAAGTAGTGATTATTAACACATTGTTTTTATGCTCATGAAAAGTTGCCAGAGTCAATGTCAGATTTTAAGGTATAGAAAATACTTAGGTCCACACAGCTACAGCTTCTGGTGTCAGCAGATGAAAACAAATGAATTTCCCTCTCTCTTCTTTTGGAGAAAAACATCTCTAACTGTTGTAGATGAAGGAAGCATTGGATATAAGCCTTACATATAAGCAAAATCTTTCTGAGGGTACTGCTCCTCCTTCATTGCTGGGACTGCAGCCTGTTTAAATATGCCTAAACCTGCTTTAAACAAGCCAGCATAGGATCGACTAACAGTGTAAGCAGTAACCAGAGCAACACAGAACTTGGAGTGAGCTGAAAACCTCATATTACCCCTCCTCTTTGAACCTACTTAAGTAGCTGGACAGTTGTCTTGCACCTATTTTTGTGCTGCCATGGATATACTGTTAGCAGTACCTGAATGTAAGACTAGTTTAGGTATGTTTAAACAAGCTATAATGACTCCAGTGTAGATTTATGCTCAATCTTTAGACAACCCAAATCATTGTTTTCATCGGGTGCCTGATTTAGCTTGAAGTGCATTGAGTTTGCCCAGGCCAAAGCGAAAGCAAAATCCTCTTTTTGTCAGCGTAGGTAGTGTTAGTTCACAATTATTCCCACTGCCCACTGTAAATAATACAGTTTTGACCTGGAGGGACTAGGCCTGCATTGAGAAGAAGCTTTACATGCTGCTTAACGCTTGGCATTTCTACTCCCATTTCCACAAGTGCTCTAGACATGAGGTGGACAACAAATTTTAGGGATTGACCAAAAAATAATTTCCAATACTTTAATGTACAACAAAGCCACGTATAGGCAAGATTTATTTTAATTACTATTGGCCTGGCTTGTATTCCAAAGAAACATTTAAAAAAAGATTTTCACTATGAGGATGTCTTGTGTTGCAGATCATGTCTCAGCCAAACTTTTAACCTGCTTGTTTATAAAACAAAATTTGAACATGATCTCCTTTCAAATAGATGAGTTCCAACTTAGCTCTGGACTCATGCCAAAAGCTGTCCCTGGTCTGTTTGGTTGTAAATGAGTATGTGGTCATTTGGGCTGTGGAGCCACAGGCTGTGTTCAGATGAGCACGGGCATGGCACTACAAACCATTGTGACACCACATATTGCACATGGTGAACACTAAAACGTGCGCCACAGTGTCAAATATTTATATTTCCTGGTAGCAAAAAAACCCACCAGAATAAAAAGTGGTGTATCAGCACAAACAGAGGCTGGGCCATCTAGAGCAATGCTCTGTTTGCTGGCACAGCCTCTGGATAATTTGTCCCGCAAAGAAGCATACGTGCAGGGGTATGCAGTGAGGCAATTTGTTCTGCTGCAAGCATATACCCCTGCTCATCTCAACATGGCCATAGGAGGCGAGATATGAAGCTAGTCACATCATATTCCTGCATGCTGTTACTACGGACACTGGTGTGGTTTAACCAGGTTAGCTCGATGAGTTCCTAGGCCCAGAAGGATCTTTGACCTACTCTACACTTCCTAAATTTCTGCACAATTTTCCTTCTAGTGCCTCTTCTGAAATACATTCACATGTATCTAGTCTTTTACGACAGACTGCATAAACACTGCATGAACATGGGCACATCCAGTGCATGGAGGCTGAATATTTTGCCAGTTTCATGCGTTTCTGATGCATTTTCCCCCTCTACACTAAATGTGGCAAGTTGATTATAATATAATTACCAACCCACTAGATAGCAAGTTGTTTCTTATACATGTCTCTGCCTTCAAGTGAAGCATAGGCTGGCTGATTGCCAGTGTACAATTAACAATAATTTTCTGCCTTTTAATATAAATATTTGACACTGTAGAATCACAGCAGAGATTGCTAAAAGGAGCTCAAAACAAGATCAGTTCAACCTAAAGGTTTGCTTACACGAGAGAGACATCATCATAATACCATCCCTTGCGTGAACACATATTTTGGTTTCACAATCCATAGTGTAAATCAGGATGAAATGTGTTGCTAAACCATGTGAGTTAAACCGGTACAATAGTCTGATAGAGGAAAAAAGTCTCTGTTTCTTCGGTGCTTTTTTCTATGGTTCAGTGGGAGGCAGTTTTGATGCTGTCTCTGTGTTTGCAGATACAACTAGTAAAACAGAATTGTTTAGAACTTGAGCTACTTTATCACTGGAGAAACAAACCATGCATTGAACGAGAGACAATGAGACAGCCCTGCATTTACTCTGGGCTGCAGTAGCAAAAAAAATCCTCAACAAATTCTCACTGATTTATTTCAGTTATAACAAACTGCTACAAACTGATACTTTTTCTCCTGGGCAGCGATAGTTCCAAAGTAATTACCATTAACTCATGCATAATACCGGTAGTAATGGGTGTGATTACTAGTTTAGGTAGGCAATAAAGCCCCTTGAAACCTTCTCTTGACCATGACCACTTGGGGGGTGAATTTTGCAAACTGCTTGATGCTGTGGTTAGTGGCATAGATTTTTCAGTGCATCAGTAACTATATTGTTAATTCTGTAATAGGTAATTTTTTGGACTGGTTAAAAGTAGCGGAATTTCACAGTGTTAATTTGATGCCAGACAGCTATTCTGATTGCCAAGCAACATTACAAGTTTTTTAATTATTAAAAATAGGTTATATAATTCCTTGTATTTATATAAAGTGTTGTAATTCATTTATTGCTGTTTAAAGGTATCAGTCCTTGAAACTGAAATTCTCCATTCACACTCAAGTTAGAGAACCAGTGCCAGCATTTTCATATACTTCTACCAATATCTTTCTATCCTGACCTGCCATGATTATTTCTGGGGGTGTCAATAGCTCATTATTGATGCTTATTAAGGTACTGAAGCATATATTAATTTTATTCATGTGGCTAGTACCCTTCGAAACAGTGGGGCTCCTTATCTGATTTTTCTTTAAGCCTGTGATCAAGCATCTTCTTGGAGCTGAGGATCTGTCTTCTTCACTGAGGATCCAAATGTGTGTAGAAGCTGATGGCTTGCTTCCTTCCTTTTTTCCTGCTAGATATTCTAAATCCATTTATTAGGTGATAATTTCATCTGAGAGTGCTTTTCTAGGTTTAAATGGATTAGTCCTAAGGTTGGCTAGAAAATGAGGAAAACCATTATTAACAACTTCTTAATAATTGTGATGAGCATTTTTCCCCAAATGTTTAGTTTGGGAGTAAGTGATTCCAACTAAGTTTTATTCTGGGTATATTATTGTATGCAATATTTCCCTATTCCAACAAAGATCCTGATTACCGTTCTCTGTTTTCTAGAGTACCATTTTCACAGTGTGAATAACCTCTTGTTAGTTCACTTGATTGGGCTTCATTTAATAAACTTTCTTTCTTTATTCCAGACCATTATTTGTAAAAATTAGTCAGGGGTTGTATGTGTTGGATATGTGCTTTTCAAATAAAGAATCATTGTTTCAGTAAATCCAATCTTGTAGAAGTGTGGTCCATATGCAAGTCAACTGCTATTAAATATGTGGCTTTAATTTGAAAAGTACAATCTTCCCTTCGAAGCTGAGCCATCACTCTTGGTTAGGGTACCCTCCTTGGAAGTTTGTGATCTGATTTCAATCCTGTAAAAGTGAAGAAATCTTAGAATGCATATTTCCCATGTTTTTGGTAAATGGTAAATCCTGTCAATCCTTTTATAACCACTAGGTTATTGAACAAAAGGTGATCTGAATTCAATTAAAGTTAGTCATGGATTTTGCCCACATAATGGCGGGGGCCTCTTGTCAGCTGTACATGGAATTTGGGCACTTTTGGTGAACAATTAGAACCATGAAGAAGGTGGTAACAATGCACATTGAAGGCTATCCTGTGCTGGTTTTGAAAGCACATGTGAGCCTAAGTGGACATTATTCAGGAACTCTGAATTGCCAAATGGAGGTGTGTATTGCTCTTAAACACGTAATAAATTTTGTGGTTGCTGACATGTGGCCACTTTGAATTTCTGTTTGGGATTTAGATGGATAAAGTCCTCTGAGAATGCCTAATGAGGTGATTTAAATCCAGCCCTATATTTACATTCTGTCTTCATAGTGTTCAAGCTTATAAGAAATACCTCTGGCTCTCCAGATGTACCTTGTGTATACAACATTCCTGATGTCATTTTGTAAAGAATGACAAACTCCTTTCTTTTAAAAATTATACAGCCCAGAACCATTTGACTCAAGAAGAGAAATGCATCAATGTATAAAGATGAAATGTACCTCTTTGCCTTTGGCTATCCCCATGGTGACATCTTGATGAGGATTTGAAATTTGAAATACTCTTCTTGCATCACCAGAAAACTGCTCAGTACTTCCCAGAATTCACTAGACTTTAAATGCTGGAGGCTGTAAGATAGAAAGAGCGGAACAGTCCAAAAAAACCTGGTCTTACCCAGTCCATTCTTCCTTTTCAGCATCCACTCTTTGCCACTGTGTGACTCAGGACACAGGGCAAGATGCACCTATGATCTGACCCAGTAAATGACAATTCTTATATTCTTATGATCTTATGATTTTATATTAGTAGAGACAGGAAGGGTCCTATAAACCTGTGCAGTTGTGCTTCTCTCTTATGTTCTGTGGGTGTCAATAAGCAGAACTTGCTTCAGTCAATGGTGGCTGAGCATCACTAAGTGCATCTGAGAAAGAAACCATTTGGTGTGTACCCAGAGTTACATTAAAGGCATCATTCTAGGGTGTAGGTGGGTAAAGCTGTCATGCCTTACATTTGTATGGCACTACCTAGCATGGTTCTCTACCAGTGAGAGATGCCCTTTGAGACTTTTCTAGTTGTTACTCTTTCCTGGAGTCTGACTTGAGACTCATTTTCCATAAGCCACTAAGCAGTAAGAAGATTGCAATAATTTGCTCGGGATAGACTTAGACAAGCTTTCAAATGTGAAGCATACTTCAACAGTTCTGAGGAAAGAAGGAAGCACAGCTAGACCAGCCATGCAGATGGCCTATTAAAATATATCACCCACAGAAATCCTCATCTCTCACACAATTTTTGGATCATTATGGCTACAATATCAATTCAACACTACCAAAACCTTATTACTTATCTTGGATTGTGTGTACAGTTATGAGGTGTAGGTGAAAGGTTCCGTGCCTCCTTCTTTGATGCCTCATAATGTTAAATGTCTTAATATTTTTAAAAACTAATATCTTCTTAGGGTAGTTTTATCTACTGAGTATAAAACATTGAGAGTAAAATTCCTAAAAAGGTAACATTAGAAATAACAGAGTAAAGATATCATGAAAAACTGTAAAAATGTAGGGGGTCTCCAGTACTTACAATGTTCAACATAATGTAGCAAAGATAGCAAAAAACTGCCTGATTACTACAGTGGTTAGTAGGGCTGTGAGAACCAGAAGCACTTCCAGTCCACTTCCAGGTCTGCTGAGAAGTGCGCTAGGGGCCCCCCCAAACCCCACAGTTTGGTGACTGGTGCCTCCTGGGTCTGGGGGGGCACCTGGGGTCCCCCCGCAACTGATTGCCAAGCTGAGGGGGGCACAGGGGGGCCCCCTGTACACTTGGTGGCAGACCTGGAAGTGGACCAGAAGTACTTCCAGTCCACTTCTGGGTTCGCTGCCGAGCATGCAGGAGGCCCCCCTCTCACACTCCTGTGCAATACTCCATCCACTTCAGCTTCACAGCATTCATGAGCCATGCCTGGTACCTCGAGGTATGTAGAAAAAACATTTAAAGCTGTGTTTATTGGCCGAATCGCTGATTTTCTGAATCAGCATCAAATCTTCAGATTCGTATTTGGCCGAATCAAATTGGGGACAGTTATCTGAATCAACAAATCAAATCACTGTCCCCGATTAGGGCCAGATCTGAATCTGAAATGAATACGGCCCATTTCACACATCCCTAGTGGTTAGATATATTGTTCTTTGACTATTGTAATCTCTTGGTTGCATTTAATTGTTCCAGCTCTGTCCCCTGCTTGAGTCCATTTCAAATGGAGCTTTTATCTTCCTTTCCTGGCCTATTGCTATAACTGGCTCACCTTCTTTTTGCATTCTTTATGTGTCTCTTTGTGCTCCCCACCACCAGCCACTTGCATCTTCCACTCCCACTCTAAATGCTGCTTTAGATAATCA
>NW_005841930.1:531281-535761 GCF_000455745.1 Alligator sinensis | reverse complement strand
TTCCTTTCCTCTGTCAATAATGCCAGTCTCACTTTTTGGCTTCTATGGGTTTTTTTCCCACAGGCACCTGTTTACTTTCTCTATGTCACTCAGAATGTATGAGGAGAGCATCCCTTTAATATTTGCAAAGCCATCACACTTGCCACTTTCAATCCCTTTATACCAGGCCCTTACATACCAAGCCTGCTAGAAATATTCCAAATCATCAGTTAAAAAAGTTAAAGATAATTAAGTATCTTACATCAAAAAAGTTTACTCTACCATTATTTGTTCCCAATAACAGCAGTCCCTCATAGTCAAGGATGATTGTTTTCCCTGATTGCCTTATCTGTGAGTCCAAAGATGGCTGACAAGGTCAATCTGGGATTGACTGGTTCTACTGCAATTCAAGCACGTGTTTCCATGTAGAATGGGTGGGATTGGATTCTTCGTTTGGTCTATGACACGCTGTTTCTGCTGCTCCCACAGTTTTTGTCTCCTGTTGTCATTATAAGGTTTCAAAGTACTGAGATCCCTGTAGCAGACACTTCCTCCATTTAGGGTCGTTCTGAGTGATAGCCTCCCAAAAGTTGCATTTTTTCACGTTGGTCTTGAGGAAGTCCTTGAAACACTTTATCTGCCCTCCTCTTGAGAATACACCTTGACTGAGCTGGGAGAATAAAATTTCTAGAGCTGGATATCCAGATGATGTGGCCAACCCAGTAAAGTTGATGTTGGATGATAATCATCTTGATGCCCATAGTGTTTGCTTGAGAAAGGACACTAAAGTTGGTAGAGCTGTCTTCCCACTGGATTCAAAGGATTTTCTGCAGGCACTGTTGATGATACTTCTCCAGTGACTTGAGGTGTTTTCTGTACATTGTCAAGGTCTCAGCTCTGTACAGTAAGGTATCACAACTGCTTGATACACTATGAGCTTAATTTCCAATATGATGTTGCTATCTTGGTAGCTACATCCATTTGGTAGGTTAGCTATCCAGTACATCTACAAGTGACAGATAGTGGATGGACCTTCAGGGAAGGTTAGCTGTAAAATAAGCAGGGGTAACTCTGATGGATAAGCAGTTGTGAATCAAGCAGTGGAAGCATCATCAGAATGTAGTGGGGATAGCAGATGGTAATGCTCTCCATCCTGAAAGGCCACATATATCCTCTGGGAATGCCGTGGCATGGCAAGTAAAAGTCACCACTAGAATAAGTCTGTCCAGCCCCCAGCCATGGGTCCTCAAGTCCTCAATAGCAGAGCTGGCAGAAGAAGATGTTAACATCTCAACAGCTGTGAAGGCAGACAAAGGCTGCAGTAGAATGAGATCTCCAATTGTCTTGGCTTCCTTGCCATTGGATCATCATCCCATTTTGTCAAGGACCATGTGGAAGCTAATGTGCAGCAGCTTCTCCACGATAAAAGAATTATGTGCTGGCATCTTCCCTGGAAATAGCTTTAGCATATTTTTCAAGCTCTTTGTTGACCAGCTAGTGACAACAGGAGCAGGATTGTGAGGCCTGGAGGCTACTAGTCTAGAACTGGCATGAAGACAGCAGCTATAAGAAGGTTGTCCAGCACTTGGATGAGGCAGGAGTGGGATATGGCAGCTGTAACTGTGACTGTTAGGATCCACTCTGCTCACCTCACCTGGGGAAGGTCTAGAAAAGATACCTTAAACATAGGCTACCTGATTTTTTCCTGACTAGATAACCATGGCCAGTGGGATCACCATAACTGTAGTTGAAATCAACAAAGACACAGGATCAATTTTGGAACCTGGAACATCAGGACCCTCATGAACAATCCTAATAGTGAATGCCCAGAGCACCACATTTCAATCATGGCTTGAGAACTCAGGTGACACAACATTGATAATATTGCACTGAACAAGACCTGGTGAGTGGGAGATGGGCAGCTCAAGCAGTAAGGAGGAAGCTATATCCTCTTCTGGAAGGGTAAACAGGAAGAAGAACACTGACTTTGCAGAGTTAGCTTTGTCATTTAGAATGATCTTATAAACCAACTCAACAAGTTCCCTACCAGAATTAATGAGTGCCTCATGACTTCTGTCTCAAATTTGCAGGGACCTAATATGCCACTGTCATCAGCATGTATGCCCCGAATATTAATTTCACCAACAAAACCAAGGAGGAATTCTATGTCAACCCTGACCAAGTAATTTCTGACATTCTGGAGGGAGACAGGCTTATTCTGCTCAGCAGTTTCAATGCCAGTCAGAAGGGGCTCAAACCTCTGCAATGGGACCATTGCAATGAAGGAGTGGAAAAGATAAACTCCAACAGTATCCTGTTCTTCACCAACTGCACAGAACATGGACTCACCATCACCAACATCCTATTCTGCCAAAGGTACAAGACAGTGTTAGCACTTGATTGTCTATGTAATTGTTCATGCCTGGGATCACAAAGATATCTGCATCACTCAAGCTGTGCTAGGAGCTGATGATTACTGGACCAATTACAGATCTATCCTCTCAGTTATGTCACTCAAGCTGGCTCCCAAACGATGGCTGCTGCAGAAGGAATGCTGACACAAGGTCTGTGTTGAAGGACTCAAGGACCCAATCAAGCAAGACCACTTCTACCTGCACCTCAATGTAAAACTAGTAAATTCCAACCAACAACAATGGGAGAATGTCAGAAGTATTTTGGGTGCCCTCAATTCCATCGTCATCAGCTTCTGCAAAAAGATACTTGGATTCTCTACTAAGAAACACCAAGACTGGTTTGATAAGAATGACCAGTATATCCACAAGTTGATTGACCACAAGTGAGAGGCCTTTTGTGCTTGGCAGAATGCCACAACTTGAAGCAAAATAAATCAAATCACCAACAATCTAAGGCAGAAGTCCAAAGGAGGACCCACAATGTGGGGAACAGATGGTGGGAAGAAAAGGTGAAGGAGATTCAACATCTTGCTGATATCCGGGATATACATAGTTTCCTAAGTGCCACCAAAGCCATCTACAGTCTGAGCATTCAGGGACCAACCCCATGAGACCTAATGATGGAGGAGTCCTGATCAAAGAAAGGGGAGCCATAAATGCCTGTTGGAAGGAGCATTTTGAAGACCTCCACAATCAAGACCCTTTTGTTGATGAGAGTGTTCTCGGTTCCATGCCACAACACCCAGTTAGAGATGATCTCAGAATCCCTCCAACCCTTGATGTGTTGAGGATAGCCATCAAGCAAATGAAGAATGGCAAGGCATTTCAAGCAGATGGAGTCCCTGCTGGAATCTTCAAGAAGTGGGGAAGGAGCTTACATCTGAGGATCTGGAATAATTAAGAAATCTCAGATGACCTCAGGGACACCATACTGGTGACAATCTTCAAGAAGGGAGACAAGTCCAACTGTGAAAATTACAGAGGGATCACCTTGCTGTCCACCACAGGAAAACTCCTGAACTATCTCCTTCCACTTGCTGAAGAGCTCCTCCTGGAATCCCAGTGTGGTTTTAAGGCATTAAGAGGCACAAATGATTTGACCTTCACTGCTTGCCAGCTGCAAGAAAAACACCAAGAACAACATAAACCTCTCTACATGGCCTTTCTTGACCTTACAAAAGCATTCGACTCCGTCAACTGAGAAGTGCTGTAGAGGATCTTTCTGCAGTATGGATGTTCACCAAAATTCATCACCATTCTTCACTTGTTCCATGATGGTATGTGAGTGGTGGTTCTGACTAATGGATCTATCACAGATCTCTTTGACTTTAATAGTGGAGTTAAGCAATTCTGCGTCATCACTCCAACACTCTTCTCAATATTCCTTATTGAGATGCTACATTTGACCACCAACAAGTTTCCAGTAGGAGTGGAGCTAAACTACTGAACTTAAAAAGCAAATTGTTATTGGATTCAACACAGTAATGTGCAAGAATCCTCTTATCTGTCTTTGCAGGCTGTAGGTTGCATATAACTATGAAGATAATTGGCACCTAATAGGATCTTGTAGTCATATATCTGCCAACAAGATCCAAGAGGAAGCATCTTGAAAAGTCTTGCGTCCTTTTGTAAACATGAGATGCACAGTAAGTGCTCTGATTTTAAGTTAGCTGTTTAGGGTCTGAAAAAAATAAACACGTTTGTTTTCAGTTCCATTCCTAAGTATAGCCATTCATGTAATACAGCGAATTCAGTAGAGTTGATTAGGATCATACTTCAGCTAGGCTGCTGACTAGATAAACAAACTAGGGAGAAAATGCAAGAAATTTTTGCAATTTGAACTCAGGGTTTACAAGGTCAGGGTATTTCTAGTGTTGACTTCTCCCACTGAGTGGGGCCATGTCCCCACTGCACCTGACATGAGCCAACAAAGAGTGTCTGATGCAGCTATATAATTCCTGTGTAGAGTTCAATGAGGCACTGAGTATTATGCTGCTCTTGTGCATGACTGAGTAGTAATTATAAAAATCTTTCATCTTTCTATTTATGTCATCTTTCTATTTACACACAAAAATTGTTCTACCTTT
>NW_005841930.1:526180-531233 GCF_000455745.1 Alligator sinensis | reverse complement strand
ATATATATAAGTATATCAAAAGCACAGTGATAGCTACTGAAGGCAGGTCCTTAGCTGGTGTAAATTATCATAGCTCCCTTAAGCTATAATAATGGAGCTATGATAATTAACCTTCATTGAGGATCAGCCCCTCTATTTCCAAGCTTATTGTCAGTGACTTCATTAGGCTATTGACAATTACACTGAGATGATGTACATTTGCAAATCCTTTATTGGTTGTTAAAGACTAACAGGCATAAAAATCAGCAGCAGCCTTATGCTGTAATGTATGCTGGTTGACCATTATTTGCAAATAATTTTATTCACTGGGTTTTTTAAACAATTGTCAAATTTACCTATGAGTCATATTTTTTCCAATAAAAAATATGCCTTGTTTTTTGGTTTGTATTACTTCCACTTTTCTATGTTTCAAGTATTTAGGCATCAGGGATTTTCATCCCTGCGCCAGTTGAAGTCTATGGTAAAGCCCATTTGCTTTCACTGACATCTGAATTTGACTCAGATCTATCTTCTTAGAGAGTGACTTTCATAAATGATACCCCCATTATGTTTTCAGAGTTATCAAAATAGCTGCTTTGAGAAAGTGTGACACTACTATCATGCATATGGGAAAACTGACTATTTGACCATGTTCCAAATTTTCTCACAGTTTTTAGCTTTATAAATGTCACAATGGATGTTTCCTGTCAAGCAGGCCTGTTACCAAAAAAATAAAACCAACAAAAAAAAATCCTCACAGCAGAGAACCAAAGCCTGCAATTTTAGAAAACTGAACTCTACAGTTGTTTTTAAAGCATGCTCATGCTCATTTTTACAGGCTGGCAAATGCTTTCTTTTTTTCTCTCCTAAAAATATAGAAGAAGAAATGTCTGTTGCACGACTAAGGATAATTCCCAGTGGGCTTGACTTTTTTCCAGAAAAAATTAAGAGCAGAATTCATCAAGCATTAATGTTAAGAAGTCAGAAACTCTGGAATGTTTGTCCAAAGTCCCCAGACCCAGAGCAAACTCTGTCATCCTGCCGGGCTCCAGTCAAAAATCAGAGCCAAAATAAACAGAGGCAGAAACTCCATCTGACTGATCCTGTGGAAACAGCTGTAACCACTTAGGTGGAAAACCACCTCAAATTCTTCTCCCAGAAAACACTGATGACATGGGAGATGGCAAGCAGGAAAGCTCTGTCAGGGTCTCTCTTCAGCTGTGGTCAGGAAAATATTTTCTTTCTCCAGAACTGCAAATAGATGGGTTCAACCACGGGCACAATAAAATGCAAACCACATAAATGCTAAGGGTCTTCTCTCTCCTGTTCTTTTTCCTCCATGTTTCTTAATTTCTGGTCTTAGCCTCCTTTCCACATAGATTTTATATGCAAGAAAGCCTCACGTTTAATAGGTAACCAGTATATGCATTCTAAACATGTAATAAGATGAAATTCAAGATTATGTTTTACAAATCTGCTAGAAACATACATACTTCTTGCAAGTTCTCCATCTGCTGAAATGAATCCAGCATTCAAACTAATCACCTTCTGCTCAGGCCTTTTTATTATTGTTCTCCATAGAAGGATTTTGTCAAGTACTATTCAGCAAGGATGTAGGAAGCATGGAAGAAATAACAAACATAAACAAAGCTGAAAGAAAAAAAGATCTAAAATAGGTTATTCAAGCTGCAAATCACTTCCCTAAGGAATCTTACAGGTAGAGGAACAAGGAAGGAAGGAAGCAATGGAAATCATCAAGGAATAAAGAGAAAGGAAATCTGGATCACAGACACCAGTTTGGAGCCTTCCTCTTGATGTAAAGTAATTCTTGCAGGCATTAGATGTTGCATATATATTACAGCATTAAGAAATATATTCTGTTTTTACCTGTTGTTCACTGAGAAAAGTAATAGTTCTGAATTCCCTATTTTTATATGAAGGCCAAGTTCATTGTCTTAGGATTTTTACTATTGTACTTGGGTTTTATTTAATTATCAGCAAGATAATGATAGTATGTATATGTAGACAGAAAAATGGCATTTTTTTCTAATCAGGAAACAGTCGTTATCATTTCTTGTCCTTTGATTTGTCCCTATATTCATGCAGACTCTTAGCTGTCTTGAAAGACTGATATTCTTATCTGCAATTTTCCCAATGGTGGAGTTCAGCTGAGAGCTTCTTGTTTTTGTTCTTTTTAATATAACTTAAAATACAACTGTGGCTTTGGTTTACATGCCTCCAAGTTATATTTTCAGTGAAGTAGTTTCCATGCAAGACTTTTCCACAAATGTAACATAATTGAAGGGACATGCATGTTTTGGTTTCTGTGGGTGGAGAGCTCAACTGAAACTTGTATATGTTCTTGATTGCATTTTTCAAAGGCATAGATGAATTCTGTACCCATACAAATATGGACAAATGGAAGTTTTACTTGCTGTGCATTTTCAAAGGAGAATGAAACAGCCAAAAATTGTACCCATCATGAGAGTATGTCTAGGAAAATGCAGATGACAGCAATTGTTGAGGGAACCCCTGAATGGAAGTGTTCATAAATAAGCTTCATATCAAACTGTGTTCAGATGTGAACAGCCCAACCCTACATTGACCAAAGAGAGAAGCCTTTTTCAAGCTAAAATGGTTTATGTTTTGCTACATAGGTTTGTAAACATTTTTAATGCATATCCTGAACTTGTGAGATAGTAATACAATAATACAGTTCTACGGTAGCTGGCTAAGGTCCTTTTACTTATTCATCTTGAACAAAACAATATTTTGTTTTCATATGTATTTGTTTTACTTGCCTCATAACACCATGAAAACTATCTCTTACACATCACAGTATGTGATTACATACCCTGCATATACATATACAACAGTGACCTGCTATTCTGAACGCAAACAACATGTTGCAGTCCAGGAGCTTCCCCATCCTTCTGCAAAGGTTAAACAGTAGATACTTTACTTAAGTCTCAAGTTTCTACAGCTTCACTACATTTACACTACATATGACATAGTAAATACATTGTGGATTAGCAAACAAAAGAGAAAAGAAAAAATAGGCATAGCTGAAGCCATAACTTTACTTCATCTATCCTGGAGTGCCTTTGCTTCAGCTACCAACAGACTCAAGGGTCTCTTTGGGGAGAGGAATCACTAGAGTGTCATGATGAAGGGGAGGCCTTTTCATGACCCATAGGTCGAAGGCCACAACAGCCTATGGTCACAGTTCTGTATCAGCCAATGATTCTTCTCCCCTATGCAGGAAGAAGCCTGAGGGATCAGATATATCTACTTTAAATCACCTTTGCAGCAGGAGAGCAGTCCAAAGCAGTCAGAGATGTCCCAGGCTTAAAGACAATGAACAGAATCCTCTGTGCCCAAAGGGCAGTTACCCAGCTGCGTCAATGCCATTTTTGGCACTGATGCACAGTTTGATGATGCTGCCTATTGTATACTGTGGACACAACGGCTGAGTATTCAGATTCTAGGTGCTTCTTACCCTTACTCTTGCAGCTACTGCCCTGGGTAATGCACTCTGGGTAATACAAGAGAGGGAAATCTGTGGGGTGAAGAGAAAGATAGTAACTATAGAGTATATGTGATTCCATAATATGGATGCTACCCTGGAAGGGAAAGGGGCCTGGATCCTTTTTCTCAATGTGAGTGGACTCTTTCCTGTTGCTCTTCATTTGTTTTAACCAGTAAATAGGAAATGCAAGGTAAAGCACCTCAGCTTTAAGAGGTTGTCTGCAGAGGTGTCTGGTCAGTGGTGTCACTGTCACCTGATAGTTAAATCCCCTCTGAGTAGGGGGAGAGGGCAGGGCTAGAATCTGGATCTCCTACTTCTGGTGGGGAGTATCATTACATAAGCTACTGGCGCTGAAAAATGGGAGGGTTGCTCTCCTTCTGAGCATGTGCTGCTCAATCTTTGTTTTTAATTGCATGTATTAACCTGCTGGTTCACATATCTGGAAATTAGGAATTGGCTTCCTATCACTGGGAAAAAAAGTTATGAGTCTGCTATAGATATAGGATATAAAAA
Organism: Alligator sinensis; assembly: GCF_000455745.1. Classification (NCBI taxonomy): domain Eukaryota; kingdom Metazoa; phylum Chordata; order Crocodylia; family Alligatoridae; genus Alligator; species Alligator sinensis. The sequence goes on along the minus strand of NW_005841930.1, from coordinate 527,212 downwards.
TGTAGACGCAACTGATCTGGCTCACACATCCATGTCATCTGGCCTGCAGACCTCCCCATGGGTTGGAAAATTTGGCTGCAGGGGTGCAGTGGCAGCTAATTGCCACTCCTCTGCTGCCAAACTGCTGGACCTGCAGAGTGCCCACTGGGTCAGACAGCATGGCCCTGTGTATAGATTGGGTATGCGGGGCCAATTAGAGCACACAGGCCAGGGGGAAGTGGTGATCTAAAGGATGGAAAGTTGCTGCTTGGATCAGGCTGCGGACCGATCCTGTACTACTCACTTGATCTGTAGGGCCAAAAGATTGAGCACCACTGGTTTAACCAATAGTAAGAGGACTAGAATAGATATTTGCTGGGGTGGGGTATAGCAGAAGAGTAGTTAAGGCAGGGCTGTCCAACTTTCAAGTGGCTGGAGACCAAATAGCAGGAGCCATGAGCCCCTTAGACTGCACCCCACATGCCCTGCCTCCTATACTCTACTGCATGCCTAGTGCCCCGCACTACGCTGTGCATCCCCCCTCCGCACTGTGTGCCTGACATTCCCCATTACACTGCACAGCCCTCTGTGCGGCATTGGTCAGACTGCAGTTGGAGCACTGCGTCCAGTTCTGGGCGCCGTACTTCAAGAAGGATGTGGATGACCTCAAGAGGGTCCAGAGAAGGGCCACTCATATGGTTAAGGGTTTACAGGCCAAGCCGTATGAGGAGAAACTAAGGGACCTGGACCTCTTCAGCCTCCACAAGAGAAGGCTGAGAGATGATCTTGTGGCCGCCTACAAATTAATTAGGGAGGCACAGCAAGGAACCAGAGATGCTCTGTTCACCAGGGCACCTCTTGGGGTAACAAAGAGCAATAGTCACGAACTGACAGAGGGCAGATTTAGGCCAGACATGAGGAAAAACTTCTTCAGGGTAAGGGTGGCCAAAACTTGGAATGGGCTTCCAAGGGAGGTGGTGCTCTCCCCTACCTTGGAGGTCTTTAACAGAAAGCTGGATAGGCATCTGGCTGGGGTCATCTGACCTCAGCACT
>NW_005841930.1:516115-526135 GCF_000455745.1 Alligator sinensis | reverse complement strand
AACCTCCTCTTGAAGACCCCCAGGGTAGGGGAGAGCACCACTTCCCTTGGGAGCCCGTTCCAGACCTTGGCCACTCTAACTGTGAAGAAGTTCTTCCTAATGTCCAATCTAAATCTGCTCTCTGCTAGCTTGTGGCCATTATTTCTTGTAACCCCCAGGGGCGCCTTGGTGAATAAATACTCACCAATTCCCTTCTGTGCCCCTGTGATGAACTTATAGGCAGCCACAAGGTTGCCTCTCAACCTTCTCTTGCGGAAGCTGAATAGATCCAGTTTCTCTAGTCTCTCCTCATAGGGCTTGGTCTGTAGGCCCTTAACCATATGAGTGGCCCTTCTCTGAACCCTCTTCAGGTTATCCGCATCCCTCTTGAAGTGCGGCGCCCAGAATTGCATGCAGTACTCCAACTGCGGTCTGACCAGCACCCGATAGAGGGGAAGTATCACCTCCTTGGACCTATTCGTCATGCATCTGCTGATGCACGATAAAGTGCCATTGGCTTTTTTGATGGCTTCGTCACACTGCCGACTCATGTTCATCTTGAAGTCCACTAGGACTCCAAGATCTCTTTCCTTCTGACCCTAGCATCTATGAATCTATGAATCCCCCACTGCACCATGCACTCAGCAGCCCCGCACTGCACCTGTGCCCTCCCACTGAAGTATGTATCCCCTGCTGCAAGGCATGCCCCAGTGCCCCTCTGCTGCACCACCTGTTCTCATGGCGCACTGTGCATCCTCCCAAACTGCTGCATTGCATGCCCAGGTGCCCCACCTCACCTTAAACTCCTTAGCTATAGACTACATTGTGCCTCTCAGAAGCCCTGGGCTACAGATTCCTATAGGACTGCAGGCTGTTCCATGCTATACTGCCTAACCCGGCCCCATGTGACAGGGAACAGGAACTTGGGGGAAGCAGGAGCCTGGAGCACCTGGTTGCTTCTGCAGTCTGAGTGATGTGGGGAACAACAGCCATGTGGAAGCCCTGAAGTTGCAATTTAACCTCTCATGGGCTGCCAGTTAGACAGCCCCAGGTTAAGACATTTCACATGAAGCCAGAGGTGCAGGCTGATCCTTGCTTTGAACTCATGCCTAAGACCATTCCTGATGAGCCATTTGAAAAAAGGGGCACTTGGCTATTCTGGCTTTCAGATCAAAGGCATCCAAATGATACTAGCCTCAACATTTCCTTATGTGCTCTTGACTATAGAAACTGGTGTGTCTCAACCCCACTAGCCCATTAGGACAGACCTTCAACTCGCGATTGTTACATTACAGCATTTCTTGTATAACATAGATACAAAGATTGAACTAAAACACATCTCTTCCTGCAATTAGGCGGTGCCACACTTACTGTACCCAGGAAAGATTAGCAGAAAACATCTTAACATGAGCAACAGAGCCCCAGCAAAATCTTTCCTGAGTCTGAAATCATAACATGTGGGAGGAAATGAAGAACAGCAGAGAGAGGGTGATGAAAACAAAAGGGTTTGAACTGGAGAAGAAATGCAAAGAAGCCCAGAAACAGAGTGAGTGACTGTTGCATTGGTAATCAATGCCAGGGTGATGCAAAGCTGCAATGGGAACAAGAAGATTCTATAATTGTTATATGTATCCTTTTTTTCCACAGCTGCATCTGGACCAGAGCCCAGGAGTCCAGAGAAGCCAACAGGTCTCCTTCCTCAGAATAACAACATAATAGGAACATCTGCTATTGCTGCAGAGGGAGAAAAAACAATGGGACAGTGGGGGTTATTGAAGATGACAGCTCTCCTCTGTAGAGATGGCCCCCTGGTTCCAATGGTGGTGATGATGTATATTCCTTCTTGCAAGCAACAAGAGGAACAGGTGTGATATCCTAAGTCCTGGATCTCTAACCAGGTGAACTTCTGGCATTGTTAGTAATATGGGAATGGGAAAACATATTGCTTGTAGACTCTCCTTGTGTAGGTCTGTTAGGATTCCCAATAGGTACAGTAGTAGATCAGGCCAGCCAGGAGATGAGAGTGGGGCCACTATAAATGCTAAAGAATTGCTCTTTAATAGGAGTTAGAGGAAATGGAACAGCCAAGTCAGCTGCAGCAGATCCAACAAGCCAGTGACTATGGAGAATAGTGACAGCCCTCTTCTAAACCTGGTGGCCATATCTTTTGGCACTCCGGGCAAGCCTGAGTTACCAAACTGAGGGAGAGGAAATTTTGACAGAAAAGCCACTGACCCTCTGTTCACTCTGTCATAATCTAATCAACTCTATGTACAGGCTCCAGAAAGTTTGTTTTTCTTATTTCTGAGCCCAGCCATATTTTCTGTAGGAATGTGACCCAGTACAAGTACATCACTTCCCTAAGAGCTTGGCATCGTGGCACGTGAACATGAAGAGCAACTCTCTAGTGACAGATATGACCAGAGCAGCAGCTGTGCAGTTCCATTTCTTAAGTATTTAATGACCTACCAGAGTACAAGATTTAAAAGTGCTGGCAGATTGAGACCTGGGCCTTAAAAAAGGCTTAAAGAGGATTATTAGAGCTGGCCAAATAGTATTAATCAAATATGGTTTTTGTAATTTTTGATCAAATAATTTATTAAACAGATTATTTGGAGGCATTTTACTAGGTCATAAAAAATAATTCCACAAAGAGCCAGAGAAATTTTCTACTCTTATGCACCAGTGTGATTTCTTGGGATATTGGTAGGTCAGGTTATGAGATAAAACACTTCACAACTCTAGTGCTTCAGGTCCAGTCCAACTTGCTCATGGTGGAAAAACACTGCTGTCAATTACTGCTCAGGCAGATGGCTGCGCTAGATGAAAGAGTTGATGATCTCAGGCCAGCATGTAGTAGATTACTGCCCACATGATGGAAACAAACAGATAAATCCACAAACACATAGTGAATGGTGTCCCTCTTGAAAATCACTGCCAGAGACTGAAGTGAGATGACATACAAACTGATCACTGACAACCCACATGTAGGCAACTGGAGTGAATAGCAAAGGGATGCTTGAATAGCCCATCTCTGTACAGTGGATAACACAAAGCACTTCATTCTAGAAGGTTGTCAGTTCAGCATGTTACATCAGCGGGGCATTTGAAGAAACATCAAATCATCTTTAAAAAGCAGTTCCTTCACGGCTGCATATAGTACATTGCATTGAACTTAGGTAGCTTGGAGGCAGTATCATCTGCTCTAGTCCTCTGTGCCAGTGATTATGTTGTTTTCACTCAACTCCAACAGTATGATTTCAATCAAAAAAATAAAAGGGGTGGGGGGTGGGGAGGGGTGCCCGGAGTCTTTTAAAATGACTCTTGACATTCTGTATACTGAACTCCTCAAGTTATACTCTTTCACCTTGTGTGACTGGGCATCATATCACCATAATGGATAGGCTGAGGTAAAGATTTCCCAGAGAATTTACAAGGGCCATCATGTCTTCATAAAAAGGGCTGTTTTCCCAACAGGAATCTTGACTTAATGGTTTGTGAAGTCTCCTCACTAGTGGTTCTTAAACTTTTTCTACTTGAGGCACCTCTCATTAAACTTGAGGGACCCTTTGTTAGATTTCAGGCACCCCTCATAAAATACCCCCCCCCCTTCATATTCATTCATTTTTTACTATGAAAAAAATAGAGTATTTTTTTCTGTTCAAAAGGACTCAGAAAGATCATGACAAGTCAGAATATTTTTAATACTATGGACTACTATTTGAAAAGCAGCATCCTCCAGCCTTCCCAGTTGCTACAGAATTGCTTTATTTGTCCAGTGACTGGAAAGGCAAGGGACTGGTCCACAATTCCTCTGTCAGCTATGAGAGAACAGGACAACAAATTTTAGTGACATCACATCAACTTTTTTCTAACATCCTAGAAACCTCAAACAGTTTTTGAGTCAAGTCCTGGTACTAAGACACTGCTTGGTGCCTGGGTGAATGAACTGGGTGAATGAAGGGGCCATCACCAAGGAGGATTATACCTCCATTGCTCGAGACTGTAGGGGGGCTGTTAGGAAGGCTAAGGCGGAGACAAAAACTAGGACTAGTGATCAGGATCAAAGATAACAAGAAGTCCTTTTTTAAATATATAGGAAGTAAAAAGAAGGCACTGGGTAATGTGGGACCCCTGCAGGACACGCTTGGCAATCTGGTGGTTGCACCAGATGATAAAGTTGACCTCTTTCACAAATTCTTTGCCTCCGGTTTTCTGAGCAGGGACCGGGACATCCCCCCCACCGTGATTCTGGATGGACTCAGGAGAGGCACAGCCAGGCCTAGGGTCAGAGAGGACCTAGTTACGGAACTTCTGGTGGTGCTGAACATGTTCAAATCAGCAGGTCCAGATGATCTCCATCCCAGGGTGCTGAGGGAATTGGCAGAGCTCATTATGAGACCCATGGCATGGCTTTACAAGCACTCATGGTGCTCTGGCCAGGTGCCAGAGGACTGGAAAAGGGCCAATGTGGTCCCCATTTTCAAAAAGGGGCAGAAGGAGGACCCAGGAAACTATAGGCCTGTTAGTCTTAACTCTGTCCTGGGGAAACTCTTTGAGAAAATTATCCAGGAGCACATCTGTGAGGGACCAGCAGGGGAGATTATGCTTAGGGGCAACCAACATGGGTTCATTAGGGGCAGATCTTGTCAGACCAACCTGGTGGCCTTCTATGACCAGGTCACAAAATCATTAGACACAGGTGTTGCAGTGGACATAGTCTTTCTAGACTTTAGGAAGGCCTTTGACACTGTTTCTCACCCCATTCTCATTAAAAAATTAGGCGAGTGTGGCGTCAATGCCTACACAGTCAGATGGGTCGCAAATTGGCTGGAGAGCTGCACCCACAGAGTGGTGGTGGATGGGTCATTTTCAGCCTGGAGGGGTGTGGGCAGTGGGGTCCCCCAGGGCTTGGTCCTCGGGCCCGCACTGTTCAACATCTTCATTAGCGACTTGGACGAGGGGGTGAAAAGCACCCTGTTCAAATTCGCGGATGACACTAAGATGTGGGGAGAAGTGGGCATGATAGAAGGGAGGGACAGGCTACAACTAGATCCGGACAAGTTACAGGGGTGGGTGCACGAGAATAGGATGGGATTCAATACTGACAAGTGCAAGGTACTGCACCTAGGGAGGAAGAACCAGCAGCATACTTACAGGCTGGGGAATTCCGTCCTCGTCAGCACAGAGGCAGAAAAGGATCTTGGAGTCATTATTGATTCCAAGGTGAACATGGGCTGCCAATGTGAGGATGCAGTCAATAAGGCTAACCGCACCTTGTCATGCATCCACAGATGCATCATGAGCAGGTCCAAGGAGGTGATCCTCACCCTCTATGAGACATTGGTCAGGCTGTAGTTGGTCAGTTCTGGGTGCCGCACTTCAGGAGGGATGTGGCCAGCATTGAAAGGGTCTAAAAGAGGGCCACTTGCATGGTCAGGGGGCAGCAGGGCAGGCCCTATGAGGAAAGGCTAAGGGACCTGAACCTGTTCAGCTTCCACAGGAGAAGGCTGAGAGGGGATCTGGTGGCCATCTATAAACTTACTAAGGGGGATCACTGGGGAATGGGAGAGTCCCTGTTCCCCTGAGCACCACCAGGAGTAATTAGAATAATGGCCACAAGTTGACTGAGAGTAAGTTCAGGCTAGACATCAGGAAGCACTACGTCACAGTCAGGGAGGCTAGGAACTGAAACCAACTTCCAAGGGAAGTGATTCTGGCTCCTACCCTGGGGGTCTTCAAAAGGATGCTAGATAATCACCTAGCCAGGGTCGTTTGACCCCAGCATTCTTACCTGCCCATGGGAGGGGGTTGGACTTGAAGATGTGCTCAGGTCCCTTATGACCCTACCAACTATGAAACTATGAAACTAAGAAACCATGAAACTCCATTTAGCTACGGACAAGGGATGAGCATACATATTCATGTTGCTATATGTATGCTATATCTCTTAAAGGCTGATACTTTAAGAGAAGGCAGTCTGTGTGAGAAGCAGCCTGCAGGTGTGGCAGGAGACAGATAGGAGCCACATCACCTAAAGGGGCTGGGCCAACAGGATGTAAGTCCAGGACTTGAGCTGAGCAGGCAGTCTAGCTCTGAGAGCCATGGAGGGAAGAGCTCCTGAGCTGCAGAAGGGCTCCTGACTGATACTGAGCTTAGGTAAGCAAGACCGGTGGTTTAGAAATTGAGACAGTAGGGGTGGTTGAGGTCTCAACTGGCAGAGGGGCCAAGGCTGAAGAGCCGGGCCACAGCCAGGGTAAGGGACTCATAGCCTAGGAGGGGCGAGACCCAGAATCAGGGGCTTGTAGCCCAAGAGGGGTGAGAACCGGACTCAGGGACCCATAGCTCAGGGGGCTGCAAGTGTCCTGGAAGAAGAGCCAGGGCCTGTGGGAGAGGGTCCAAGTCCAAGGAGCTGGGCCACAGGTGGGGGAAGGGGTCTGTAGCCCAGGAGGGGAGAAAACAAGCAGCGCCAAGGAGCCTGTAGCCTGCAAGAGGTGAGAACTTCTGTGAGGCTTGGGCATGGCTAAAAGGGGAGATGACAAAGCCACATAGTTAGCTTTTAAGTAATGAATAGGGAATTTTGTACTCATGAGCATGCAATCTGGGTTGGGGAGCCCTGGGGCACTTTCCCTTATCAAAAAAGATAAGTACAGCAAGATGTAGCAGGAAAGTTGAAGGGGAGATAGCCCCAAAGCAAGCACAGGTGACAAGAGCTAAGGGGATTCTGGGGACTTTATGGCCACCCCTGGGGAGGACCCCATTACACTATACCATAGGTCTGACAAAAGAATTTAACACAACTAGCCCTGAGATGGTGACTTAAACGTGCTCGTAGAATTACTCCATGCTGTCTCTGACCCTTTCTCTGAGACAGATATGAGGACTGTGATGAACATATGCTCCTCCACTAGCCTTCAATTTTGCTAAATATTGGGCTTCTTTCTCTATCCTATTCATCAGACATTAAACCCTTAAGGAGGACTGCAAAATGCTATTGCCAGCATTAAAAAAAAAGACATTCTTCAGGGAAAACAAGAAAGGAGCATGTGCTCCATGCTGCAAGGATCCTGCCATCAGCAGTTCCTAAAATAGGAGATACAAATGTGTGGAGAGTGAGATAAAGGTCAGAAAAGGATGAGGGAGAGAGATGAAGACCTTCAGAAAGGGGGACTTCAAGGAAACTCATTTAATTTTATATATTTTAGCCACCAAGCCTTGTAAAATACTCCCTTAAGAGCTACTATTTTAATGTAAGTAATGCGGAATACAGAAAGGTGAACTTTTTATAATGTCAGGATTCTCATCATGAAAATGCCCTTAGCTATAAATATTGGTAGAGGAAAAAATAATATTTTTTCCTCTGCTTGAGAAGCAGAATGGCATTGAAATCTAATGTTTGTTTCAAAGTTTTCCATGAGGTATCAGTAGCATATTAATGGCTCATTGCTAGCAGCTATTGTCTTTTCCTTAAATACACCTGCAAAATATGAGCATGCCTTCTTCACACTTAAAAAATAAATAGTTTTAATGAAGTTATTATGTCCACTTATTTCTATCTCCAAACCTTGACAGGCACAGCAGAAATGGAATGGCCTGCAAACTTCCATTTTATAAAGAATCAAGTGTACCAAAATGCTTCTTACAAACCATGACTTTTCTTCATTTCAGTTTTAATCCCCAAAGGTGATGGGTTTTTGTAAGAACAATTTTCAGTGGCTTACTTTCCCAACCTGATGACTTGTAGATTAAAATACTGTGCAAAGAAAATGGTCATCCAGTTATATCCTCTCTACCTCTGAAATAATGTTTTCTAATAGAAAGCATGACAGCCCTATTCTATTGTGTCACAAATTGAATACTACAATATTCTAATGATCTCTTCCAAGGTATGTCATGTAAATATGTCAAAATAATTGTTATCTTGCAAATACAAATAATAAATGGAGCAAATAAGTACATTCTAGAATAAAGGATCCAAGTGAAAAACGCCAACAAGAATTCTCCTTAGCAAAGGAAAAGAAGTTGATGAAATCCAGAAAATTATTCTTAGGCTCAATATGTTTGTTGCCGGGTTGCAGGCTTCCCACTGTACCAGACATGCCCTATGGTTCATAATAAAGATGGTTAAGTAGGTATGGCTAGAAAAAAACACATCCTATTTCAAACTTTTTTCCTAAACATCAGCTGACTTTCATAAACATCTTTTACTAGCTTCTGAAAACTGGTCTTCCTTTTTAAAATAGAATTCATACCTCAACATCTGTAGTAGGAGATGAGTCTGAAAACAAACTTAGTACATTTGTTCACGTGCAAATCAAATCAAATTTCACTCTAAAGGAATTAGTTGTAATGAATCACATTTTAACAAAGACTGACCATGCTACAGAGCAGTCTCTGCTCCGCGTGCTTTATATATGATAATTGGTTGTCTCTTTGCTTGGCAGATGATACCTGTGATAATGCCCCCTGCTGTGTATACCATATTTACTCAAATATAACATGATTCTGAATATAAGATGAATAATTAGATTCTAGATATGGGAAAATTATAAATTTGTTAGAATTTTTCGGGTATAAAATCTAATTATTTGGAAGTTTGCCTTGAATTTTTTCCCCTCCCACTGCTACAGCAGGGTAAATAAGTCTGGAGGGAGTCAGGTAGTCCCCTTGTCCACTTTCCCCCAAAATTCTTTCTCCTACCTCCTCTTTTCCTCCTCCCTCCACCCCTCTTTCTATCAGACCCTGCTCTCCCTGAGTACATGGCAGTGAGGAGCAAATCTGAAAACACTGGGTGCATCTATGTGTGCAATTAGTGTGGCTGAATAAACTCCGGCACAGTTTATTGCCAAAGTTTATTGCTCCTGGACACAGTGTTTACATGTGCTCCCAGGATCGCAGCATGTTGAGCTGAAGCAGTGAAGCCCCAGCTGATACAGGGTCTGGAGGGTCAGCTGCCGGCCCAAGGCTGCTCCAATCTGGCTCAATGTGATATGTAGGGCACAAGGGTGCTACAATGTGGGGCTAACTGTTAGGCTAATGGGCACCCTTGTGCCCCAGCCAGCCCTGATCACCATCTGCATGTGCATTGCAGCAGAGTAAGTAACCCTGGTGTAGGATAGTACTTGTGTTGGGCAATACTATCCTACCATGGATTTAATTAGTTTTGTCTAGCCTAATAGTGCTGCATGTGTAGATTATGATGCTTTATTGCTGAACTAATTAGTCAACTCTGCAGTAAAGCACACATGGTGATGCCCCCACTGACTTTGAAAGAAACATGCCTGTAGTAATTTCTACATAGGCAAATTACTATAGGTACTCATAGACTTAGTTTATCCAGAACTGATGCTTTTTACATTTTTTGAAACTGCTGCAAGTTTTAGTACAGCTACACCATAAACACACTTTTAAGCAGATCATTGTCGGCCGGCCCTGACAATCTTCACCCCAGGGTACTCAAGGAGCTGGCGAGCATCATAGCCCAGCCTCTAGCACGGATCTTTGAAAACTCTTGGCGCTCTGGTGTAGTGCCCGAAGACTGGAAGAAGGCCAATGTGGTGCCTATCTTCAAGAAAGGGAGGAAAGTGGATCCGACTAACTATAGGCCCATCAGCCTGACTTCTATCCCGGGGAAGATCTTAGAAAAGTTTATCAAAGAGGCCATCCTTAATGGACTGGCCGACACCAACATCTTAAGGGATAGCCAGCACGGGTTTGTTGCGGGTAGGTCTTGCTTGACCAATCTCATTTCCTTCTACGACCAGGTGACCTATCACCTGGACAAGGGAGAAGAGATTGATGTCATATATCTTGACTTCAAAAAAGCCTTCGATCTGGTGTCCCATGATCGCCTCTTGGAGAAACTGGCCAATTGTCGCCTTGGGTCCTCCACAATCCACTGGCTGGAAAATTGGCTCCGGCGTCGGACCCAGAGGGTAGTAATCGATGGAAGTCACTCATCGTGGTGTCCTGTGACCAGTGGGGTCCCCCAAGGCTCTGTCCTTGGACCCATACTGTTCAACATCTTCATTAATGATATGG
>NW_005841930.1:464569-516058 GCF_000455745.1 Alligator sinensis | reverse complement strand
CACCCAGCACTCTTCCCTGCCTATGCAGGGGGTCAGACTCGATGATCTCAAGCAAATCCCGGGACGTCTCAAGCAAATCCCGGGACGTCTCTCAAGCAAATCCCGGGACGTCATTCTCCCCCTGTACTCGGCCTTAGTGAGGCCGCAGCTGGAGTACTGTGTCCAGTTTTGGGCTCCACAATTCAAAAAGGATGTGGAGAAGCTTGAGAGAGTCCAGAGAAGAGCCACGCGCATGATCAGAGGTCAGGGAAGCAGACCCTACGATGACAGGCTGAGAGCCGTGGGGCTCTTTAGCCTGAAAAAGCGCAGGCTTAGGGGTGATCTGATGGCCACCTACAAGTTTATCAGGGGTGACCACCAGCATCTGGGGGAACGTTTGTTCACCAGAGCGCCCCAAGGGATGACGAGGTCGAATGGTCACAAACTACTTCAAGATCGTTTCAGGCTGGACATAAGGAAGAACTTCTTTACTGTCCGAGCCCCCAAGGTCTGGAACAGCCTGCCACCGGAGGTGGTTCAAGCGCCTACATTGAACACCTTCAAGAGCAAACTGGATGCTTATCTTGCTGGGATCCTATGACCCCAGCTGACTTCCTGCCCTTTGGGCAGGGGGCTGGACTCGATGATCTTCCAAGGTCCCTTCCAGCCCTAATGTCTATGAAATCTATGAAATCTATGAAAATTGTACCTACTTGTATTTTACCCAGCAGAGGCAACAGTGTTTCAAGCCATAGTGACCCCATTGCTCAACATTGCTCAGTGTGTGTTTGTGTGTATACTCAAGATACCCCCCAAAAAGGTTCTATGTGCTAATTAGCCCCCCACTCATTACTGAAACCAGGTGTCCTTGTCATGAGTCCTTTAAAATGTATATTCAGATGAGGCATATGTCAACCTGGTCTAGCTCCAACGCTTGGAGGGTGCAGCCACACTAATTACATGCAACACTCCAAAAGAGGAAGCAACAGAGACATCCTGGGTGAACTGTTTGGGACCCCATTTGGTGATGTTTGCTAGACATTTAATTCTAGTGAAGAAACAGGAATAATTGAAAATGGGAAATGAAGGTACAGCTCAGCTGTGGGAGTAAAGAGGAAGTCAAAATGTAATATAGTGGCTCACCATGACTTTAAAAAGAGTGGGCACTGAGTGAGACTAAGTACAATGGGCACTACTATATATTTTATTCAGATGTGCTGCACAAATCTATCCTAGTGGTAGGTTCCTATCAGTATGTTTACCCAGTATGGGCATGTGCTTTATAGTCATGCTCAGTGTTGGCTGCATTTAATCAACTTTATAGTTGGTTTCTATTATTGAGCACATGCTGCTTTTGGAAGCAGTTTAATGATAGACAATTTATTTAATGAGGTTTCAGAGAGTCCTCAACAAATTTGAGGATTTGACCAAAATAAATCTCATAAGGTTCAATAAGGACAAGTGTAAAGTTCCGCACTCAGGATGGAACAATCCCATGTGCTGCTATAGGTTGGTGACTGACTGGCTGAAAAGCAGCTCTGCAGAAAAGGACCTGGGGTCTACAGTGGACATTTAGCTGAATATGAGCCAACAGCTGCAAAGAAGGCTAACAGTATACTGGCCTGCATTAGTAGGAACATTGCCAGATATTCAAGGGAAATAATTCTTCCCCTCTATTCTGCACTGGTAAGGACACATCTGGAGTACTGTGTCCAGTTTTAAACCCTACCTCTACAAAAAGGATGTAGACAAATTGGAGAGAGTTCAGCAGAAAGCAACAAAAATGGTTAAGGGCCTGAGGCACATGATTTATGAGGAGAGAAGAGACTGAGGGAACTGGCCTTATTTAATCTGGATATGAAGACTCAGGGAGGATTTAATAGCTGCCGTCAACTACCTGAAGTGTGGTCCCAAAGAGGATGGAGCTAGGCAGTTCTGTCATCTGCCACCACTGAGAACAAGGAGCAATGGTCTCAAGTTGCAGCAAGAGAAGTTTAGGTTGGATATTAGGAAAAACTTTCTCACTAGGAGGGTACTAAAGTACTGGAAGAGGCTACCCAGAGAGCCTGTGGATTCTTCATCCTTGGACGTTTTTAAGACCCGGCTAGACAAAGCCTTGGATGGGATCTAGTTTTGGATAGTCCTGCTTTGAGCAGGTGGTTAGACTAGATGAGCTCCTGAGGTCCCTTCCAACCCTAATTTTCTATGATTCTATATTCCCTTGTTTGTGAATATACAATAAGGAGCTTTCCCCCCTTCCTGATAGGAAGAAAAAACCCTCCTGTTATATTTCAGTAAATACAGTAAATGTCATGCTCTGGTGAGTATAACACATTTGGTTATGTATAGTGTCGCATCATACAAAATCTGAATTCTCTGGGCACATTCATCATAGCTGCAAAAGTCATCTAGTTCTATAATGATATTCTCTGAGGTAAGGAGAAGTTATAAGGAAAGAAGAACTTTGAAGGTATATGCAGATAAAAGGAAGGAGGGCATTAAAGTATCTAGTAAAGACTGAATGAGAAAAGAGAAAGTTTAGGTGAATATAGGAGAATGCATAGAGGAATTGGAAAATGCCAAAAATTCCACAGTAGTTTGACATGGACCTACCTAGTCTGCACCTTTAAAATCCTCCATCACTAATTAAAACCTCATGGAAAGGAAAAATGAATCCATATGTTGGGTTTTTTTCTCTACACTTTCCAAAGTGCAATGTGGCATCTTGAAACCATACTTTGAAAACTGTTCTTAGTTATTTTCTGGTACATGTAACAGAAGAAAAATGCGGAGGAGTGGCAGGAGTTTTATGTTACAAAATCCTACAAGTCGATAAAGAGATTTTCTCTTTAGAGAAGACCTTTCATACTATAAAACTTTCTTGTTTGGATCTTCAGCATTTATTATCACTGCTGCTGACCAAATGAAGGAAACAACTAAAAAATAACCCAGCCATGTGCTATAGCCTGAATTGCTGATTAATTAATAATACTTGCACACACTTTAAATGATTCAATTAATTAGGATGAAGTGTTGCCATTAAAATTTCTCTGCCTACTTTTGAGACAGTTAAAGACCCTTCTGCTAAACCTAATGCATGTGATTTAATTCTGGATCATTAAAATGAGCCTATTTTTTTCCTTCCTCATTCTGAGGCATTAAGTCATGTATGGCATGTGTATATAGTATTAGTTTTCTTAACTTCCAAACAATCTAAAGGCAAGCTTTTTTAAAAAGGGAAAATCCTTCTGACAACAGTGCTCTGAAATGTGAAACCCTGATAACCACAGGAATATAGGAAGGCAGCAGAAGTTTTTAAAAAAATGTCCAAATTTTAATTCACGTTGAATTTAGATGTTTCCAGACCAGAGACTGCTTTATTGCAAATCAGATTATACCACTGGCCTGCTCCCTTTTATTAATTTAAGCTGTCTCTGGCTGTACAGAATGGAAAAGTTTCCCTGCCACCAGCGGTTAGGAGTTATTATTAACAGGACAGCTGAGGAAAGCTCACATGCCTCAGCAATTTTATTCAAAGATTCCATTTAAAAACCGAAGTTTTCCAGGGCAGTATAAATTCAACTCTTTCATTTAAAACTCTCATTTACTTCTGTCCCACACAGGTGGGTGCTACCTCGCCTATGTTTTTAACATCCAAAATGTTTGATCATGGCACTGCAGCTATAGAGAAGTTCATTTACCAGAAAAAAATAATCCCAGATTACACCTAGTTTTTCCTCTGCAGCAGTCCATTCTGTCCTAAATGTACTGGGTGTTGTGCTGGGGACCTTAGCTGGCTGAGAGTGAAGGTGTGAAGATTACTGCCCTAGTACTTTAATGCTTTGATTTAGAAAAAGCTGTTTTCTGCAATTATTTTTTTAAAGGATTCTGTCTGGAGACATTCCAAGTGCTAAACCCCTTTTCCAAATCACTTCTTGCTCTTGCAATGTAATGAAAAGCAGATTTTAAAATGAAAACTATTGCTTCCCAGCACATACAGCTGAAAGTGAATGATATTATTATTTTCTGTATGCCACTCAGGATCTCTAGCAAAAAATTATATTCCTGATCAGGGATTTTTTTACCATGTAATCTCAAATTCCACATGCAAAGGAAAAATATATGTTTGCCTCCAGTTTTTCTCCCTGCAATAATCACCTGGCTCTGGCATTAGGAAAGGGAGGGAGACCTAATGTCAGAACTCTATTGCCCTTTTTCCAGCCCTCCTTTTGAAGCTGGCTCAATCAGCAACCAAGAATGGGAGATAGGTGGGACCAAGAGGAAAACAACAGGCTAGTGGTGTGCATCTCAGTGGCCACATCTACACAAGTGGCAGACTGTGCAGTTGTTACTGTGCAGTCATTTAGTACTTGCATAATCAAGCACTAAATGACTGTGTAATTGTATTGTACAGTAGTGTCCCTGCAGGTTTTTTTTTCTGATGGTATTGCGTAGTAGCATTGTGGGGCACTAACCATGATATGATGCTACTGTGCAGAAGTAACAAGCTACTGCACAGTAGCTCATGATCATCTATATAATCACTTTGAGATATACAGATCATCTATATAACCGTATATCCATTATTTGCAATCTGTCATATTTAGCCAAATTAATTCACGGTAGCTTGCTACTATTGCACATTAGTGTTGCATCACGGTTAGTGTCCCACAACTCTACTGTGCAGTAGCATCTTGTGTAGATGCAATTAGTGAAATGGATGCTTCTCTGGGAGGGATGGGATCCCAGCTTCCAGAATGTACTCTAGCATGGTCACTGCATGCTTGCTTCCAGTGTGGCAGAAACTTCTCCACTGCTCTCTGTCCATTTAATCCAATCAATGTAAAATGCAAGGTACAGTATTGGGATTAGAATGTGAGAGGGCCTTCCCTCTCCTTAATTTTCTAGGACTTTCATCAATATATATGCCCACATGCCTGCACAGCTCCTCAACCAGTATGTAGCCTACTATGCCTGTATAGTATATGAGCATATGTGTGTGTAATAGACTTGCAATTTATGCATAAATGCCAAAAAAGGACACTTACATGACTGGAAAGCTTCCAGTTGGGTGCCAGAAGGGTAAATGAATATTCAGGCTTTCATTTTACTTGACTTGGCAAGATTTACTGTGTTTTCAAGTCTGAAGAATAATTATTAAAATCAAATGTTATTTAATAAAAGATGTCAGATTCAGAGGTTATTTGGAATATATTTCTGGATCCATAGGATTGTGGGACTGACATTTTTCTGATGGCTCATATCTTTCTGATAAGTTCAATTCAACTTTTGTGGTAGCACATATAGGCTGTACTCAGAGATGATGGTTATACTGTGCCAGGCTAATTACATAGCAAAAAGAGCATCCCTGTTTCAGGGATAGATTTACAGCATGTCACTAGTGTTTCTGGGGAAGGATCCTGCCAAGGATGTCTAATCTATCTGCTCCTGCTTACATGCACTGAACCTGGAGATGAGGTAAGGGAGGTGCTCCAGGGGCATGCCTTACAACTGCTCCTGGGACCTTTGTCTCCAGTATGCTTGACTGAGGCTGTGGGAGCATCTCTGCAGCTGTCTCACCATCTCATTTTTTGGTTTGTCAAGTACAATGGGGATGGAGTTGAGAGCATCCCTTCTTGAGAGCCCTGTCAATGTGGTCTAGACATATTCAAAGTGTTTGGAGGAGATCAAGTAGGTAAGTGCTCCCTGTTTGTGTTATGGATGGATATCCAAGTCAGGAATTTCTGCCTCTGGGGTCAACTCCCTCTTCTGGATAAGGCTGCACCTCTGCTTAACTAATTAAGTCTACTTCCTGACAACACATAGAGCTGAAATGATACTCGGTAAAAAAAAAAAAAAAAAAAAAAGGGATCACCAGAATCTTTTAGGATCAAGAGCATCAAATCATGCCTGGAATTCCTGGTATCTCAATATGGCTTTATTCCTTTTGACTATTTATGGGTATCCTTTACCAAACAAAGAGCCAAATTCTACTTTTAGCTCTGGCACAAAACTTAACAATGGAAGCTGTTCATGCAGATGCCAGGGCAGACATTGGTTCTTAGCAATTTAAGTCACTGTTTTCGCTCACACTGTTCTATGTCCACAGATTCCACAACAGTAAATTCATTATAATCCCAGTGCTTTTGTTTTCATCAAAACAGAAAAGGTCTTGTTGCAACAGTATGACTGTCTTGGAAGGGTTTGTGTTTAAAATGTAAGTCTCCAACCCCTGGAGGTCAGGAGTAGAACATTTGCTTGTAAAAACCCAATCTCTGGATTTCAGTTCCACTCTCCCCTCCTTTTAAATGACTACACTGTCCACAGGGTGTGTGGCTTTAGCCAGAGTACAACAGACTCCTTTAATATATGGTAGAAGATGAAGCAAGGCAAGTTTCTGTGTCTTAATCCCCCCATTTAATATATGGTAGAAGATGAAGCAAGGCAACTTTCTGTGTCTTAACCCCCCCCCCCCCGCCATTTTTCTCCCTTTACATTGCTATTTTGTGTTGGCCATTTCTGTGTAGAGTAGTTTTGCATGGAGAAGCAACTGCTAGACTGTTATTACTGCTGATTTACATAAGCTCTCTGAAATCCATGCTTTTTGGCAAGCCAGAAAATGGGGTATGTCTTTAATGCCAAGTGAAGCTCTCTGAGCTTTACACTTCCCTATATATTGGCTCAAACCAATTAAAAGCTTTGGTTCACTGTATGCTTTTCATAAAATACTTTAATAGATTCCAGATAAAACATTGCAACAGTAATGTGATTGTACAATACAAGTCTGTTATTAAGTTTATATGTTATTAAGTGTTATCTTAGGCACTGTATTTTAGGGACCCTAAGATATGGGGTCCTGTCATCAAAGTGTCTTAGCAGCTATGTGCTCCATAATAAATGTGTTATAATACAGTCACAGAAGAGGGAGGATGAGAGCAACCTGAATTTTGTACTTTTCTAATTTGAGCACATTATGCTGAAGCCTTTACAATTATTTTGATGTTGTTGCCTGGGTTTCTCTCATCCATGTGAATCAAATCCTAGAAACCAGGTATTGTAGCCGCCTTTATAAAGGTCCCTTGTGTGTGACTCAGCACCAGTGTCAGTCTTTCTGTCTTGAGTGTGTAATCAAGGCTGCCTTAAGCTACCAGAGAGGATCATTTATGGGATTTGATGTATGCTGGGCAGGGACAAGTGGACAGCATGTGCTTCTCAGCTGTGGTCCTGGATGTAACCCTGAAACAGTGTAGACATCATCTTAAAGAAAAAAGCTTTATGGACTGTAACAGGTCAAAAAGATTTTTACTGAAACTTCATTTGTTATCACATCTCTTTGAGTTCAACTGTAAGGATAACACACCTTAGGAAGATGACAGAAAACTTCCTTTTTCTGAAAATGATCACAACAGCACAACTTTTATCTTGTAGGCTACACAGTGAATAATAGAGGTCCTTTTAGGTGCTTGCCTTGATCACTACACACTTACCTTCAACATATGTGTTCAGGATGGGATTTCTTACCTACTCCCTTTGTAACCAATAATCCATCAAAGTCAATAAGAATCCTTGACTTTAAGGAGCTGTTTTTTGGGGCCTGCTCAAGAAAAAAACCATGAAATCCATATTATGCATACAAATAAAATGGTTACGTAGCCTAGTATATAGTACTTGAGAGACTTGGCTTCTATTATAGGATCATAGGAAAGTATGGCTGGAAGGGACCTCACAAGATCATCTAGCTTAGCCCCTGCTCAAGGCAGGATCATCCTTGACTAAACCATTCCAGCCAAGTGTCTTTCTAACCTGCTCTTGAAAGTTTCCAGGCATAGAGATTACACAACTTCTTGAGGCAGCCTGTTCCAATGCCTGACTACTCTTATAGTCAGCAAGTTCCTCCTAATCTCCAGTCTAAAATTTCCCTGCTGCAACTTCAGGACATTGCTCCTAGTCCTGTCCCCTACAGCAAGAGAGAAAAGACCATCTCTATCCTCTCTAAAATCACCCTTGAGGTATTTGAAGACTGTTATCAAATCCCCCTCCAATCTTCCAGTCTTCTTTTCTCCAGGTTAAATAACCCTAATTTTTTCAGCTTTTGTCATAACTCTTGACTCTGAAACCCCTAATCATTTTTTGTTGCCTTGCACTGGACTCTTTCCAAACTGTCCACATCCCTCTTGAAGTGTGGGACCCAAAACTGGACAGAGTACTTCAAATGATGCCTCATCAGTGCGGTACAGAAAGGAAGAATCACTTCCCTTCATTCATGGATCTGCCACTAATATTCTGTATGACCTTGGAAAATGCCCTTCACTCTCTAGGTCTCAGTCACCCATTTGTCAAATGGGAATAATGACATTTGGAAATCGCTTTGAGAGATACAGATCTTCTATATAATCATATATGTGTTATTCCCAATCTGTCATATTCAGTCAAAACTTATTTCCACCAGAGCACTTAGAAGCACTTATCCTCAGTGGTTACAATATTTATGTACGGAATTTCAGATTTGCATCTTTTAGCCATTATGACAGATTTTCACAAATTATTTAATAATAATGAAAGTGGAGTTTTTGATTCTTTTTTTTGCAAAATTCTCAACTACTTTTCCCACAGACTTTCCAAAAATAAAAAAAAAAACAGGGAGAAATCCCAGTGTCCTTTTGTACTGTTTCAGGTAGAGAATAAGATGATGAGATTTCATTCCAAAGGTGAAAAGTGCAGAATATAAGGACCATGCAGAGGTGAGGTTTGAATGGGCCTGAAGACGCCATTCAAGAAACAGTAGTCACTAGGCTAAGTCAATAAATTGTATGCAGTATTAACGTGCTAGTTCTACAATCTGCTATCCTATACTACAGGGGTGTTCAACCTTTTTTCTTAAGTGTACCCCCAGTGGTAAGACGCAGAGCTGGGGGGCAGGGAGGATGGCGTGCAGCTGGACGTGGAGAGGCAACAGTGCGGGGTGGTGGGTGGCAGTGGCGGCCGCTGTGTGTGAGCTTCCTCCCCACGTCCAGCCAGCTGAGCAGCACCTGTGTGGCCTACAGAGGAGCACCGCTTTTCTTATTCTGTGCCAGCCCTGATTCTGGGAGGTGGTGGCGCAGGGTGGTGGGTGGCAGTGCTCCATCCCCACCCATCTGCACGTATACCCTAGGGCCTTCCCAAGTATCCCCAGGGATGCTCATACCCCTAGTTGACAACCCCTGCTAAACTATGAACTGCCATGGTATGATCTAAAAGTGACATGATGCCAAAATGGTGTAGAAGGTAAGGGTTCATATGAAGTAATTGATCAACCAACAGTTGTTGCATTAGATTTTTTGCTAGTTAGCAACAGTCTTGAAAGTCAGAGACTGAACTGTTGATCTATCTTTTTGGATGTATGTATAGAAAACTAGAGGAGCTGTAGAGGATGTATTGATTTTGGATCTGATCCTGATTTTGAAGGGTTTGATTTGACCCACTTGTAACCAAATGCTAGGCAACTGAGAGAAGCAATCTGCCCACCCATTCTCAGGCAGAAGCAGCTGCAATACTATACATTGTAGTTTATTTTTTTTTACTTGCAACTGTGTAGAGAATGAGATTTTAATCACTTATTTTACATTATGGATAATTTTTGCATGGTTGTTTTTTCTGAAAACTAATCAGTTGGGGAAAGAGGTTCCAAGAATTGCATTATTTAAAAAAAAATACAACTTCAGGAAACTGATATAGCTTCAATACTCTATTCATTAGGGAGTCACATTATGGAAAATTAGCCTCTATGGAAGTACTTTTTCATTTTTGTGACTTGTAAATGATCTATGATACCAGAACTGGGCAAAGATATCTCCATTTTGCAAATAGTAAATTTACCAAAATATGTGGTTTGGATGGTTCAGAAACTATTCATAAACTTAAACAAAATTTGCCCTGTGGTTCTCCAAAAAAAGAAAAGAAATAAAAATAAAATAAAATAAAATAAGGTTAGATCAGTGATGGTGTTGATGTCATCTCCATTCTAACAGTAGTCAGCATGCGCACAGGATATGGACTATCCATGTTCTGCCCGAGGAGATTTTCTATGACACCAATTACCAGCTCTTAGGAAAACAGTATAATCACCAGATTATTCTAGAACGGGGTAGTTTCAATCCCTCCTGTTTACACTGCTCCACTATGTATAAATATTGAATAATTCACTGGAGCTGGGACTGCAAATGGTGTCCCACTGGTGACCTAACCACCAGGCTCGAGAGCTATCTTATTTTCTGTCTCAATAGCTATTTAAGTACTTTAAACAAAGTAGAACAGGGAAAACCAAAGGGAGTGAAGTTGGAAAACTCTAACCTAGGAAAACCCTACAGTTGGGGCATTCTTCTAGGGCACAGGGGTACACAGGAGGCAATTGACCCAGTAAGTTCTGATACAATGGAAATAACTGCATATCAAACTAAGAAACCTTCCAAAGGGATCCTAGAAAATAGATGTGTTAATAGGCTCTGGGCTTATCACCATTTGATAGAAAACCAGTTATTCATATTCAGTTATTATTTTAAGGACTCATTGTTTTACCAGTCAGGAAAAGAAAAGAGAGGGAGAGAGAGAGTGGTAACATAAAATGGAAAAGTATATTTAACTGGTAACTTCTGTTTGGAATGTAGTTGTTTTATTTCTCTTTTTTGATCCACATACTTCCAAAGACTAAAAACTCACTTATTATTATAACCAAGGAGGTGCTTCCAAGCTTTCTGAGCTCAACCAAATGCTATTTATTTCATTTAATCCTAAAACTACAGATTAAATCAGCATGCACAGTTGGTAGTGACACCTTGTTAACAGCAGTGAGATAAAATGGTTGGTGCTATGACAAAAATATCTTTTTAATTGTCCAGTCTGGGCAACAACCCAAGGTAAAAACCAACAGGATAAATGGCCCGTTGCCATATCTCTCAAGAAAAGATTATAATACTGTTCTTCTATTTTGCTGGCTGGATTCCCATTTTTAATCTATCTGCAAGAGCTGGCACTAATTTCTTTTTATTTGCTTTTTTGTTGGTATTTCCTAAAGTTTTCTTCTTTCATCTCTCTGTTTCTCTCTTTCTTTCTCATGTGTTTCTTTTCAGCAGTTCCCTGCTTTGTTGCTTAATTTTCCTATCCATATCATTTCCCTCTTTTCTGGTATTTGTTGCTGAGGTTTTTATTTCTGATGCTATTTGCTGATGCGTCATGTATGCCTAATTGCTTTTTATTATTTTACTCTGTAACTGCCTGCAGAATGAGGTGATAAAAATAAAATAAAATCAGTTGAGCCTTATGGAACTCATTAGTTGGTGACAAAGACAACGGGTTAAAAAGGAGTTTCCAGACAAACTTTTTCTCTTTGAAAATTTTGGAGAGCAAAGAAGGGCCAGTCATAGATGCAATTTCTTGCTCTGGACCAAAGTTTGCTAAAGTCAGTGGGAATCTCTTCATTGACTTCAGAGTATTTCCTGTAAGGAAATATATGGAATAAATTAAATAGTCAGGGACGTAAAAAGCTGGTAAACTTTATTGGTGCAAATACAAATATTGTACTTACCTACCATGGTATAGATGTTATACACTTATTTATTAGTCATTTCTGAATTACACAGTATCTGTGGATTGCTTCATGACCTGCTGTCCCGTACCCATTAGTACCTTATTTATCTATTTGGGGGAATTGTTGTGGAAAATATTCATTTGCTGTTATGAATAGAATATATATCTAGATATATTTCAAGTATTTATCACTAAGATTAAGACATTTTAAGATCAGAAAAGACCATTTAGTCTTCCAGCATAATCAAAGATAATTTCACCCAACACTGTTGGGTGTTAAGCAGTGAATCAATGGCAGGACCAGGAATGTAAATTAAGAGGCCTGACTCATAGTTATGGCCTGTCTATAATTATACTCTAAAATGGTGTCCTTTGAATAAGAAGAGTTAGCAGTTCCAAAATATCAAATGCACTCATTGCTTTCAAAGTAATGGTTAATTTTGCAAGCAGAAATCAAGAAAACTGTAAGAATCATTTGCTCAGGCAAACAACCATCAATTCTATTAAAATTCTGCAGATAATTTTATATTTCATAGTTTTCATAGACATTAGGGCTGGAAGGGACCTTGGAAGATCATCGAGTCCAGCCCTCTGCCCGAGGAGCAGGAAGTCAGCTGGCAATGACAGCAACAATGTCAAAGTGGGACTTGTTTAGGCACTTTTTAAATGTTTATTTCTCTAAGCGTTTGTGGTAAAGGGCAAGAAATAGCTTAATTCAGATACCCTTCTATCCAATATCCCAGTGATGTGGACACTGCTCACTTTTTTTGAAGGGATTTTAACTCAGAATTTCCAGGAGAGTTTCCTAGCCAACATTATTCAGGACGCTGAGTTGAGCTGCTGTGAGTCATCTAATACTATAAAAGCCTTAGTCTGTCTGTCTGCCCATAATGGTTTATTCACACTATGATTGGTTGTCTGAAACAACCAATCAGAGTGCTCCATGAGTGTTTGGGACAGAAGGCAGGGGCAGCACACCGCCATGACGGCAGTGATGGAGTGGACAGAGTGGATGGTGAGGCCAGTGGTGCTGGCCTGGCCCTCCCTCTGGCCTTGCTCCCTGGAGGTGGTGGCGGGGGAGTGGATGGAGTTGGGGGCAGGGCGATGAGGCCAGCCCAGGCCTGCTCTCTGGAGGCAGTGCTGCTGGCTTCACCCTTCCCCACTCGCTGCCTGGAGGTGGTGGCAGCATGGGGTGTTGGCCAAGTAGGGTGGAGGGGATGGCAGGGCAAAATCCCTCCCCCCACTCCTGGGAGATGGCAGCCACATGGGATGGCGGGTGGTGGAACTCCATCCCTGCCTGCTCCCCCTGCCCATCATTCATGGGGAGGGGAAGCAGGTGGACCAGGCAGACACAGAGAAATTGTGGGGACAGCGGTGGACCCAAAGGCGGGGGGACAAGCCCAGCCCTGAAGCAGCGGAAGGGGGGGAAGGGGGAAGGGGAAAAGTGGGCTCAGTTCCGAAGTGGGGGAGGGTGGGCCAGACATGGGCCTCTGTCCCCCCCTGCCCCTCCCCCATCATTCTTGATGGGCAATTTGCTAGTAGTGTTCATATTGCTCAATTTTACATGGATTACTTAAGCATTCATTTTGATGGAGGGGAAAATGACTCTGTAGCCCAATATGTAGGTAATTTTCTTACCTTCATATTCTGGTAAATACAGGATATTCAAGTAGAGGAACCTTGTTCTCTCATAGCTTGGGAGTGTTCTCTAATCACTGAGCTATGGAGCAAAAGTGTGTGGTTCTTAATCACAGTTGTATTACTGTAGGGTTGAGACAGATGATATATTTGGAGCAGGATCAGCTCTGCTGAGATGTGTTGCGGCACAGTTGATCTGCTTCACTGATGTCTACACAGGTCATTGGGGCTTCTGTTCTTCTGGTTTAAGCCTCTGATGCTCCTGGCATTGTCATAAAAATTGGGCATTTGTGGCACAACAAAGGGTTAAATTCATTTGGGTTTTGTGCCACCATAAAAATATTTATGGCAACACAAAGTTTGCAGTCTAGCTCTTTGTTACTATAAATGACTGAAGGACTCCATTGCAGATCAAACACTATTGCTCCTCCAGATATTTTTTCTTTTTCCAATATACATATTTTACTTTTTATTTTGCATTTTTTTTAGTTTAAACATTTTTTGTTGACTTTTTCATTTGCCTGCTCAACCAAGAAATCAATTAGTTGCACCTGCCTAGTCATATCACTAACCCTCCTCCTCCATGAATCTTAGGTTCCTTTTAGAAGCGTGGTGTCCAGAGTTGGTGCCTCAAGATAAGTAGTAAAATGTGCTTCCATAATATCAGTATAATGTGCATCACCTCGGTGTTTCCAACACATTAAAACTGATGAAGTAGCTAAGCATGTTGGAATTATTTTAGGTGCCTAGGTTCAAATCTGTATTTTTCTTTCTCCAGATGCCACATCATAATTGCAATACAGTCCTGACAGTTACAGACCATTATAACTGCATCTTATATAACTCTTTAGGCCTATGCAAAGATGAATTAAATGTCATAGAGCTGATGTCCCAATTTGAGGCTTTCAATTAAGCAAGAAACAACTTTACTTTTAGAAAGATTGTATTCTATTCATTGCTAAGAATCAAATTGCTAGAGAATGGCATGTTTATGCACACATTATTTTTTAGAGAGACTAGGACCCTGGACCTACAAATGCTGCAATACTGTGAAGTGCTACATCATAATGCTTTGAGGCATGAACAGATGTGCAGAGCCCCCTTCCCCCCACCCTCCCCACTGGACTGCTCTGTAGGCTCGATGAAGGTATTTGGCAGTGTGTTCTGCAGCCAGGGATGGCAGGGGGTTGCTCATTTCTTCAGCTGTGTCCCCCACCCTGATGGGGGAGCGAGCCTGCCAATAAGCCAGGGAGCTACAAGTCTGCTTCCCAAATTTGAGTTCCATTGAGAACAGAGGACTCAGGCAGCACTCATTAACTGCCAACTCTGCTTGCTCTTCCTCCCCCACTTGGAAGAACAGAGTACTCTGATACTGGGAGAGTAAGAGACCCCCACCCTGTGTCGTGCTATGGTGCATTGTACATGCAGTAGATGTGGTCTTACAAAACACAGTGCTACAGAGAAATTCCTGTTTCATCCACATTAGTGTGGGGATGAAGTTGGGTGCTGGGACACAGGCAGCTGTGACTTCTGGTTGCTGCACAAA
The DNA here is from genome assembly GCF_000455745.1 of Alligator sinensis. NCBI lineage: Eukaryota > Metazoa > Chordata > Crocodylia > Alligatoridae > Alligator > Alligator sinensis. The sequence continues at coordinate 501,333 of NW_005841930.1, read as the reverse complement.
CATGGTTGTGATTGTGTGACTGCTAGCAGCAACCACTTTTTCTCTCACCACCCCCACACTCAAGTTGGTGGCTAGGGCAGTTTCCACATTCACCCATCCCTAGTTACACCACTGTTCATCCAGGAACATTTTTGTAGCACTTCTGCCATTTTTGTAGTGCTACAGGGACATGAATTCATACCTTCTCCCTTTGCACTAGTACAAAGGTAACGTCTGTCTACAGCCTAGGACCTCCTTTTTCCTTACCTGCTTTATTGTTTACAAATCACTTAAAGCCAAGGAGTCTGACAAAAGTCTGCTGCTTTCAGTGCCTAAACATAAGGCTCATCACATACAACAACTAGTTCCTGTTACACGTGTCTTTGGAACTCGAAACGGCAGCATGAAGACTGTTTGACACAATCTAAGAGGTATCTTGGCTGCTGCTAGAATTTCAGAGGAATCGATAGCAGGCTGATCAATAGAAGTCTATCGGCATTTATTAAAGGGAAGATATGATCTGAGAATGAAAACAAAAACATTATTAAATTACAAAAATTTGACATGAACTTGATTTGGGGAATCTCATGTTTTAAGAGTAAAGTGGTGATAAAATACACACCTATCTGATTTCTGTCCATTGGTTTTTCAAATTTGGATTTTTTTTTTAAGTACAGTCTTTAGATTTGTATTGAAACAATCTCCAAAAGTTGTTATATTCATATTTTTATTTCTTTATGATTACTATGGTCCAATTTTCAAAGTAATGCCTACAGCTCCTCCACAAACAAGCTAAGGAGCTACATATATTTATCAAAGCTATAATTATAGTTAAATGCATTACATATATCACAGCATTGTTGGGTTTACTGTTGTAAAATATGAATTACTCCTACAACAGAGAGAGATCACTTGGAGAAAACACAGGTATCTTCCCCTACGGAACCATTACAGTTTCTAAGATTGTGACTCTCCTAGATAACGCTTTATAAAAGGATGGAATTACTAGTGGAGCCACTCTCAGGTAGGTATGTAGAGTGTAGTAATGCTCTCTTGTCAGAAATGGGGCCAATAACACCAAAACAGAACTTTTTGTCCTAATGGAAAGATGAAGAAAGTGAAGGTGAAATTACATGTTACATTTAGACCAGGGGTGGGCAAAGTCTGGCCCTGCAGTGGACTCCATTACCCAGCAGTCCTGGCCCACATCACTGTGGCAGATTTTCATGAGGACCCCAGTAGTGGTGGCACCCTGACAGTGCTGGGACAGAGTTTCCATGGAGAATGGCCCCAGCAGCCCTAGCAGGGCATGCAGCTGGATGGGGAGCTGCTCTGGGGCTGGGATCTTACAGCCATTGGAAAAGCATAGGGGGCCATGGGGCTGCACATGCAAACCTGAGAGCACTGGTGTATCCCCTGACTAGTTACACTCCCCGCTTAGGCGATGAGCGGGAGCCCCAGTCGACAAGATTGGCTGTGGGGGGGACCCCCTCCAGTCACTGACTAAGGTGGCACCAGTCGCCCATGCTTGCAGCGATGACAGCATGGTTCAGAGCCAGGGCAGAGCCATGATCCACTGCCTGCATGTCCCTGCTTTGGACCATGCTGTCATTGCTGCAAGATCCTAGCTCCAGCCCTGGAGCAGCTCCCAAACCAGCCATGTGTCCTGCCAATACTGCTGAAGCTGTTCTCCATGGAAACCCTGGCCCTGTCCTGTCACAGCACCACTGCTGCTAGGGTCTTCATGGAAACTGGCTGCAGAAGCACAAGCAGGGGCTGCTGGGACATGGATTCCAGCCACAGGCCAGATCTGCCATTTTGACCACCCTTGACTTAGTCCATATTAAATCTGGGGAATGTTAAGCAGTGTTCAAATGAGAATGTGCTGTGAGCAGTCACATATTAAGGGTTAATACCATTTCTTGCTTGCACAGCTCTGACTTGTTTCTACAGGGCTGGCAAGAGGGGTGTAGGCTCTATCCTTACTCTGGGCTCAGCAGAGTAGGGTTGAAAGCTGTGCATCCTGGGATGCTAGAAGACTGCAAATTGCTCATTTTATCTTTGTGGAGCAGACTGAAGTTATTCTAACATCAACTGAAAAAGAAGTGACCATATCAGATGCTGATTCAAGAGGAAAAGGCCCAATGTGGTACTGGAAGAGCAGTAACTACCCTTCTAATATTAAAGCTCTTGTCAGAGGAGCACATTGTATGGACAATATGTTACTGATTACATCATCATAGGAAGGCTGAGAGGACTTGGAACTGTATCAGAGAATAACTGTTCCCTTTTTTAAAGATTAATAAAGCCCTCCTTTGGCCTAGAAACCCACCCGTCTGGGGTTTAGAACTAAAAACAATGGGAGGCCATTACTAGATTGAGCTTCCCTTTAATGTGATCTGTAGCTGTCATGGATAGGTAGGGTGATTATACATGAGCAGGGAGGCTGCTCCAATGCACTATATAATTTCAGCACATCAGAGCAGGCTCAATTAATTGAGTCTGCTGGACTGTGGCAATTACCACACTCCAGCAGTGTCCTGCCTCTCCTGTATCAGTGTCCCCGCACTTCAAAATGGTGGTTGGAGTGCTTTAAAGCTCATTCAGGGAGCTTCAGATGAAGTGCCCTCAACACCATTTTGAAGTGTGGGGATGCTGATACATGAGACGTTCAGGGCTCTTTAATTAGAGTGACTGTCAGAGCCACTCTAATTAAAGTGCCCTCCACCCCCTCCGGAGCATCTGTATAAATGCCCGTGGTGTCAGACACTGTATTTGGACACAGTATGTTCTTGTGGGAAGAATGAGATAGATGACTAAAACAACCAGGCCTAGTTCTTTGAAATAAGAGGAAAATGGATCTCTCCATTTATGGGTGAAACATGTGAATGCCTGTACCTCTTTGGATTGAAGACTGTGGCTGGGAAAGCCCAGCCACTTGCTCCAGTGCCAGGGCTAGGTTCTTCCTACCCTCCTGACCCCAACTGGGTTATTTTTATCTCTCTGGCCCTCTTACCACCAGACAACCACCCCCTCTGATTTTATAGTGCAGGATGTGATCGTAGGTCAACAAGTTGGCAGCAAACTTACATTTTGAAAAAAAAGGCATTTTAGACTAAAAGGATTAACTTTACCTACATTGAGCTTTGTAAAGTGCTGTCAGTGTAGTGATTCCAAGAAAAGCCCATGATGGATCTGTGAGGAAAAGATGCGTTAGTGGAAGGATGCAATTACAAGGACCAGAAGAACAGATAACAAAAGTTCTTGCTGGGAGAACTGGCCTGTGAAAGTTCAGTAGGAGAGCACTGATTAAAAGATAAAGCCCAGCAATTCAAAGGCATAACAAAGATCATTTAAAGTCAGATTGGCTTTGTCCCACAAAGTCATGTTTCTCTCTCCCCACCGCCCCTTAACACATTAGTGCCATGTAAGTGTCTTCAACCCCTATTGGACATTACAGTAAGGATTACCTTCTATGGGTATGTACAGGTGGTACATTTGGATCAACCTAACTAGGCTTAGGCTGATCTAAATGCTCATCTATGCAGATATTCATGGGGATTTAAATCACCCCCCAAAATGGCAGCTCTGATCTAAGTTAGGACACCAGAGGAGGTGAACTAACTTAGAATGGGATCAGGTTAACCTGATCTATTGAATGCCTGGTTGGAGTGGAGCCCTGGGCTTAGTCCTGAGGCTGGGCTCCCCTTACCCTTCTGACCCTGACTGGTTTATTTTTGTCCCCCTGATTCCCAAACTGCTGGATAGACAATCCCATTCCCCACCACCCTACCAACCCCCTGTGCTGGCCAAATGCCTTCATAGACCCCTCCCCACCCCAGGTTACTTATGCCAGCTTCCTTAATGTGGCTTCCGAGGGTGGGGAATGCCTGTACACACTGCTTGCAGTCCATGTTAAGACATCTGAAAGGAAGCCGGGATGGACATAGACTGTTTGCGGAGAAAGGCTGCATGTGCCCTATGACAGCTATCGGTAGCCTTTTAAGGCTCTGGGCTGGATTGATTCAGTTTGGGTCAGAGACAGGCAGGCAGGCACTGGGACACAGCCACTGCCACTGCTTTTCCTTGAGATAGTATGGGCAGAGCACCCACAGCTGGTGCTTGTCTCCATGGCAGAAAAAGAAAGCAGTTGCTAAAGAAATCTCTTGCTGCTGAAGCTGCATGTCTATGGGCCAGATTGATTGTCTCTGTGTGTCTGATGTGGCAGACAGGCTGCACTTTGCTGACCCTATGAGTATGTCCTATGAGTATGGCTTTCTGTTAATATAGGTAAAAATATGGTACCTTTTAATCTAGGTTAGCAGCTGACTTTATTCATATTGTACTTTCTTCAGAGCCCTTTAAATATATGACTGGGTCAAGTAACTGCTTGCATTTTAAATGATGTCTCTAGCCTCTGTCCTTCTGAGACCTCAATTCCTGATAGTACTTAATCTTTATTTACTCATATTTTTTTCACAGATTTCTTACTTCTGAAAGACTCAAATAGTCAAAACTTCTCCTTTTTCATACCTGTAGTTATTTGCTCATTTATTTTCTGTTAGCCTCCTTATTTTCTTCTAATACTTCTTGTAATCTATGTTCCTTTTTATTAATTGATTTCTAATTTTCGAAGGACCCATGTTTGGCTTGAACAACCTCTGGTTCCTGCCAGTTCACCTCAGTAGTTTGTATTTTGCCTCCCTGCTTTCCTGCTTGTTCAAAGGGCATGCATGCCTCTTGAGACACTGTTCTTGTTTCCCTGGCCTTTCACACTACACAGTTTTAGCTGCTATAGCTCTGGTGGCATAATTGTCTCAGTAAAGTCCATTAGTGAAGACACATTACATGCAGAACAGTCAGGGATGTATCTTCTGTCATCTCTAAACCAATGATGGTGGGTACCAGGAAAGGTATACCAAGGATAGATGACTCTAGATATACCCAGTTCATATGTTCTCCATCTAAAACATCTACTGCTGCCACTGTCAGAGACAGTATACTGGACTAAATGGACCATTGGTCTGGCCTGATATGGCACCTCTTATATTATTCTGTTCTTATGCTGATAGAAGGTTTTTGTTTGTTTGTTTGTTTCTGCTGGCGTAGCTAAACCAAATGATACCAGCTAAGCAGAAAAAGCCCTCTTCTGTTGGCATACCTACATCCATGCCAGGTACAATCTTTACACACCCTTAGCTAGCACAGCAGTACTTGCAAAACTCTGTAGTGTAGACCAGGCCATTAACTAGAATGAACAGGAAATCTAAATAGTGTCCTTTATTTACTATTGATTTTTGATTATTTTTGTATTTGTTTGAAGGTCCCTATAAATCCCTCCATTTTCCAGTGTCATACGAGTTCTTGGTGCTTTTCTTTCTATTCCCAAGGATATTCAAGTGAATTATAGTGCTTACTGATAGGGTTGGAATGATGTGACAATACAGTGGCTTAATGAGAGATTACTTCTTGAACTAACTATAGCAGACCCTTTCCTCTTAGGGCAACTAGCTGTTCTAAGTAGTGATTGTTTCAGTATCAGGTTTCTTGATCATGTGGCAATTTTATATACTTTAGAACAATGAGGACCCTTCCCTTATGCTATTAAGAACTGAACTTTTCATTACAAATGCAAATTCTTTCAAAAATCTAGTTTGTGATATGTGCTATTGGTGCAGTAAATGAGAACTTTTCCTATAATATCTTTATTATTTTGAAGACTTTTCTTTTGTTTGTTTATATAAAATGCACTTATACAACTTGCTAAGTATAATGCCCCCCCCGGCAACCAGCCCAGGAGAGCAACTATAAACACGTATTTAGGTTTCAAGCTGCATTATACTTCAGATAATTTATCATTTCCCAATTGCAGCCATTTCATTTGAAGACTTTAGTTAGACCTGTGTAAATAAATCACAACCTACAAAATGTTAACAGTCTGTAAAGCAGAAGCTGAATTGCCATTTTTTCTGTATTTGCAAAGAAAACTTGCAAGGAGAATTTAATAGAGATGTAAAACGCTTACTTTGCTTTCTACCATATTAAATTATATTTCTTGTTATTTTGTTTCACTGGAGGATTCTGTCTTTTGATAGCCCTGGTCCTACTCCTCTATTTTCAAGTATATATTTCCTTGTGTTTTTGTTGGCTGGGGAATCAAGTCCCTCAGAAGTGTAGTCCATAGGTTACTCAACATATTTCACCAGATCACTTTTCAACCGCAGTGTGTATCTTTCAGGGTTAGGTAACGCATTCTAGCATGTTAAGATACTGGAAGTAGTTAAAGAGTCTACTGTCAATTGATAGTTCATTGTTTACCAGAAAATGATGGATAGTTTCAAGTGTAATTCACCTGCATTTTGAAGATGGTATATAAGGAAAAGGAGCTTTTGAATACGGTTCTCTGCTAATTACCTTCTGCTGGGAAATATTGATTAACTACATTTTAGTGTGTGACCACAGTAGCTGCGGGCAAAGTAAACATTTCATTTAAGACTTAAGAAGAAGAAGATTTAATGACCACAGCCCTAATTTCTAATGGTGCCTCGGCCAACCTGATATTCTGGTTGTTTTTTTTTTAAATGGAAGTATTGCTAAGTGTTCTTCATTAAGAGAAGTGTTTCTACAAGATTGCAGCTTACTGCATTAGTTGTACATCTTTTCTTATACCTCTAAAGCTCTTTCAAAGCCAAAAAATAGAATCAAGAGTACAGAGGTACAACTCGAGAAATGTTAAATTTGATCGTTTGTACCATGGTTGGCAGCCAGTTTACAACGGCACTTGCATTTCACACATTCCAAACAAAACCAAGACAAGCAAGATTTATCAGCCCTAATCCTTTTACTTTGCCTCTGATGTTGATATGGGGGGGAGGGGGAGGATTTGCCCTTTTGCTTGATCCTTAGCATATTTGATTTCATGAGCCTCCTAGAATAGGTAAATATGTTTATAATTGTGACAGCATTGCTATAATAAAGTTATGCTAAGGACCTTTTTATAAGAGGACAGCAACTATTTACATGCTACTTCTAAAAGTTTGGATCTTTTCTCCTCTTACACTTTTTTCTGTTGTCAGATATACAGATAAGTTTTGATTGGCTCCCAACCTGTGAGTCTGACAAAGTCCATTTAAGGATCGTTGAAACACAAATATGCTGCAAAGGGCTAATTATTTTAAACTGAACTGAACAAAATTCCTGGCATTGTCCCTTCCCTCAGATCCCTCACCAGCTTCCTCTTCTCCCTTGGGATCCAAATGGAGCCGTGTTTCATGCTTTAAGTCACATATGCTCCTGGATTCTGAGCCATAATACTGTAGCAAGCCCCTCTCTTGTTTCTTGGAAGAAGAAGGCCAGTCTGCCTGTCTGTCTGTCAAGTGTGTGAACTCCCACTGTTCCCCAGAGTGCAGGCAGAAAGAAAATCTCATTGAGTCTGCCATTTCCTAGCCAACACTTACACAATGGAGAGCATGTAAACAGTTGGCTGGGCTGATTGTTACAATGATTGAAGCAAATCAAGGGCAGCTTTTCCTCAAACAATGAAATCTGCACTCTGTATGCAGATTTTTCCCTGCTTTCACTTCTGTTTTTCATCTGTGCCAGCGTGGTTTTAGCAAACCTCCTATGTACAACAAAACAAGTTACGAAACCTTGCAGATCACTGGGCTTTTATTATGAGCTTTCAGTTTCACTTACTTTGCACAAAACGTGCCTGAAAGCAGAACCAAGGCTTCACAGCTGGGCTTTTTCAAGCAGCTGTTGTCTCTTTTTCCTTGTTTAAAAATAGTGGACTTTGTCCTTTCATTTGCAGTGTGATTAAATAGAGTGATAGAAAAAGAGTCAAAGAATCTGTGATTTAATTTTGTGCATACCACTTTTTTCTTTTCTTCTGGACAATGCTGATGGCTTCTAGCTTCTCCATCTCTGCTATAGTTCGTTGTGGAGTTTATCCTGGTTGTCATCACTAGGCTCCAAGCACAGGGCTTGCGCCAATCTCAGTATGAATAGCCAGAGCACAATGTCAGAGTTGAGTTGCATTCAGAGGTGTTACACTGATTCACATGAAGAACTAGGATTTCTGGGGGCATATGCTGTGTTGTGGGTTCTTAGTGCTGCAATATACTGCACAATTTTGTGTGTTGTTTTACAACAAATTGTGGGAAAATGCCTAGGCCCCTGTACAAAAGCCATTTCTACTTCCGTGTGAAATAGCCTTTTGCCTACAGCTTCATTTCAATCTGAGGCAAAGTGTGGCACCTCTCTCTGACAAAGACCTATTCTAGTTGTTAGCATTCCTGAAACTCTTGTTTCAGCAACTTCTGTTTCAGGAAATAGATGCACGGCTTTGAGATTTTTGATAGGAGCTTAATACCCTGACAAGAAGATAGTGGGCCTAGGTAAGAAGATCCATGCAGACTGAAATCTGTTGAGGGATGGGAGGCAATAGAGTCAGCTGATGGGATTTTAATACCTATAGCATTCCCCTTTTCTAATAGGTGCTTCTGGAGCAGGACCAGAACACTATGGTAGGACTATCTCATTATGCAGAGTACACATGACCAGCAGTGACTTCTGAATTTCTGCAAGAGAGACAAGCTTCTTGGACCTGCACATGGAGCTTGCCCTCATCTTCAGTGCCAAGGAACATAAGGGAGCTTTTTCCTATCCTGAAGCTTGGGGCATTTTTCTGCTGCTACATATCAATGGCTACTTAGTTTAGTAGCCACTGATATGTAGCTTTGGCAAATCAGCGGTTAAGTTCTGTGGTGATTGAGGTATGACCAATTATCCCAGGTGATAAACCTTGATAATGTCCCTGAGATAACAGTGGGCTTTAAGTTAGGGGAATTCCAAAGTGTGCCAGGGCTACAGGTGTACATTGCATGTCTCCTTTTCACAAAGCGTACATATTTTTTTTCTCATCAAAAGGATAGATATTACTTGCTGATTTCCAGCCCTACTTTCCTATGATCCTGTGATCCTACTGTGCAGGTCTTTGTCAATGACAGAAATGTTTAGAGCCACTAATGGCAATAAGGACTCGTAGTAGAGATGATATCTTTTATTAGACAAGCAAGATTATGGCCAAAAAAAAATCTTTAATTGAAAGCTTTCGGGCACAAACACCCTTCATCAGGCATTGGAGAAAAGATTGTAAAAGTTCTCCTGGGTAGAAATGAAAGTTCATATTTCATAGGATTTCACAGAGGAGTCAATAGATGGGAAACTTCACTGGGCAGTCAGTTCATAGCTGGTATGAAGCCTCTCACCTCCTGTGAGGATCTGTGATGATGCAAATTACTTTGAAACAAAGGCAGGAGCAGGGTCTCAGGTTTCAGGTGGTCACAGTTAGAGACACCAAGGTGCACTTTCATTACTATATCATTACACTTTGGATTTATTTGTCTGTTGTGCATGTCTAGCAGAAATTTAACCAGTATAGTAGCATACATATAATCCATATAAAACAATATTTTTTGGTGAAGAAAGGGGTAGGTGGCAAAGTGGATTTGAAAATTGTGTGGCCTAACAGCTTAGGTGTATGTTACGTTTGGGGGTTAGGCTACAGTGTCAGATGAAAACACCACAAGTAATGGATGAGAGGCCTTCGTGTGCAGGTTGGGTAACACCAATTTAAATGTTGCTTGGGTTAAGACAGTGAAGATGTATCTTAGCATTAAATGTTTTCAGTGTAAACAAAACAGAACAAGAACAAGAACAAAAGCAGTGATATGAGATATCAAGGTGTTTTGGCAGTAAAAAGGTTTCTTTTCACAAAGAATCTGGTAGTCTCTGGCCATCTTCGCAGTTTCCAGTCTTCAAATATGATGGCCCTGATTACATTTCTAAAAATAGTTTTCAGTGCTATTATTGGAAAACAATGTGTAGCATAATGGCATGGAAATATCAGCATCTTTCACTGTTTGATGATGAAGCTACACATCTGGCTGGGCTTTAACAATAGCCGAGTGACACTAAAAACTCTTTTCATTGTTGTTTGCACAAACAGAATCTGTAAATTATAATGAAAGCTACTTTGGAAAGCTTCAGAGCCAGTCTTTGTTAAAAATAGATCGTGTGTTGTGCTTAAATATTTCCCATTTCTCCTAATCTATGCTTACTAAACTTGGCAGTTAATCATTACATTTTATGTTATTTTTTAATAGTTGATTGGCTACCTAGCCTGTGAAAGATTTGCTTTTCAGCAAGTTTGATGTAGCAGTTAGCAAAATTTCAGACTGTATTCATTCAATATAAAAAACAAACAAGAGAAGGAAGCAAAGTAAAAACCTTTTGGCAGACTTTTCCTGACGACATTCTGCTTTGGTTTCCTTCCTTTCTTCCCTGCCTTCAGTTCAGACATTTGATCCTTATAAAATATACTTTCCAACAAAAGAAAATACTGTGTACTTATCCCAGGAAAGCATTCAGAATTGTAATTACTTAATCAGTTATGAAAGCAACATCTTGAAAAAAGCTGGATTATTTAGGAGAACTATATATGTTATCATTTAGGCATTCTTTTCCAAATCTTCCAAAGTGAACTTTGTATTGTCAGAGAACACCTCCATTGCAAATAAAGGTTTATTTGAACTGGAATTGCAATTTGTCAATGCATTGAAAAAATTTTTTAAAAAGGAGTTTCATAATAAATCAGTCTACTAATCTAACTGAGGTTCCTTGCATATTATTTCATTGGACACTGGCCTGAAGGCAGAACTTCATTTCATAGGGGACTTCAAGTGTATGTAAAAAGATGAGTAGCCATTATCTGGAGCAAGCAGGTTAGCAACCACTGAAGTTTAGACTTTTCTATCAACTCAGCGCTTTAGTAAGGGAATTCATGTTATGACCTCCACTCACATAACTGAGCTGGAGCCAAACTTAATTTGGCTTCAGAAACATAATGGACTTTTTTCCTAGTATTCATTACATTGTATTTCTAAGGATGGAATTTAGACATATGTCAAAAACAATTTCCTCTTTTTGAAAGAATTAGAATTTAATTTAATTTACTTCTTTTTCCTGGTTCTTCAGGAAGACATTTTGCTGTAAATTGGTCTGTCCTCTTGATTGGTGGTATATAGTGTGCAATATTATCCTTAAAAGTGTGTCTGTTTTTATGCCTGTCACTCTTAACATTCTTGCATTCAGTCAGAAGAGTGTTTCAGGAATATTTAAGATAATACACATTACTGAAAAATAGAAGCATAGAAAGTGAGGGTTGGAAGGGACCTCAGGAGGTCATCTAGTCCAATGCCCTGCTCAAAGTAGGACCAGCCCCAACTAGATCATCCCAGCCAAAGCTTTGTCTAGCCAGGTCTTGAAAACCTCCAAGGATGGAGTTTCCACCACCTCTCTGAGTAACCTGTTCCAGCGTTTTACTACCGTCCTAGTCAGAAAATCCTTCCTAATATCTAACCTAAACTTCCCTTGCTGCAACTTGAGACCATTGCTCCTTGTTCTGTCATCTGCCACCACTGAGAACAGTCTAGCTCCATCCTCTTTCAAACCTCCCTTCAGGTAGCTGAAGGCTGCTATTAAATCCCCTCTCAGTCTCCTCTTCTCTAGACTAAATAAGCCCAGTTCCTTCAGTCATTCCTCATAAGTCATATGCCCAAGCCCCCTTACCATTTTTGTCGCCCTCCACTGGACTCCTTCCAATTTGTCCATATCCTTTCTGTACTGGGGGCCCCAAAACTGAACACAGTACTCCAGATGTGGCCTCACCAGTGCTGAATAGAGGGGAAGAATCACTTCCCTTGACCTACTGGCAACACATCTACCAATAATGCCCTGCTCAAAGTAGGACCAGCCCCAACTAGATCATCCCAGCCAAAGCTTTGTCTAGCCAGGTCTTGAAAACCTCCAAGGATGGAGTTTCCACCACCTCTCTGAGTAACCTGTTCCAGCGTTTTACTACCGTCCTAGTCAGAAAATCCTTCCTAATATCTAACCTAAACTTCCCTTGCTGCAACTTGAGACCATTGCTCCTTGTTCTGTCATCTGCCACCACTGAGAACAGTCTAGCTCCATCCTCTTTCAAACCTCCCTTCAGGTAGCTGAAGGCTGCTATTAAATCCCCTCTCAGTCTCCTCTTCTCTAGACTAAATAAGCCCAGTTCCTTCAGTCATTCCTCATAAGTCATATGCCCAAGCCCCCTTACCATTTTTGTCGCCCTCCACTGGACTCCTTCCAATTTGTCCATATCCTTTCTGTACTGGGGGCCCCAAAACTGAACACAGTACTCCAGATGTGGCCTCACCAGTGCTGAATAGAGGGGAAGAATCACTTCCCTTGACCTACTGGCAACACATCTACCAATGCAGCCCAGTATGCCATTCACCTTCTTGGCATCAAGGGCACACTTCTGGCTCATATTCAACTTATTGTCCACTGTAATCCCCAAGCCCTTTTCTGCAGAGCTGCTGCCCAGCCAGTCAGCCCCCAGCCAGTACTGGTGCATGGGATTGTGTTATAGTGCAGGGCTTTGCACTTGTTCGTGTTGAACCTCATGAGATTACTTTTGGCCCAATCCTCCAATTCGTCTAGATCACTCTGAATCCTAGCCCTACCTTACAGCATATGTATTACTCCCCCTAACTTGGTGTCATCTGCAAACTTGCTGAAGGTACACTCTATGCCATCCTCCAGGTCGTTGATGAAGCCATTGAACAAAACTGGCCCCAGGATTGATCCATGGGGCACTTCACTTGATAACAGCTGGCAACTAGATATCGAGCCATTGATCACCGCTCTCTGAGCCCAATGCTCCAGCCAGTTTTCTATCCACCTTACAGTTCATGCATTAGGCTTTGGACCATTTCAAATGCATTCTCTGTTTATTTTATAACAGCCAAAACTCCTAAAAGTAAATGAAAATGGAGTATTAGAATAAAGATAGATACAATCATGTGCATAACCTCTCAACACAGTTATAAAATGATTGATGTCTGAATCTCTGAAAACACCCACTACGCTGCAGCTGGCTCAAAAAATGTTGAATGCAGACTAGGCACTAACCACTCTCCCTTTCCAGTCTTCCTTTTCAAACTGGGCTTGGTAAGCCAAGAGAGGAATATATATAGGATCAAGGGGAAGAAAGGAAGCTGTAGTGTGGAGTTTAGTGAGATGGATGCTTCCCTGGATTAGGGGATGCCCCAATGGGGCAGAAACATCTCTTGTGCTATTTATGTATTTTATCCACTGAATATTGATTGCAAAGTATAGGAGCTCATCTTCCAAAATGTTGACATTATATACCTAGACTTCTAAAAGGCTTTTGATCTACTATCCCACAGTATCCTTGTGGAAAAATTGGAAGATCATGGATTTAACTGCTCAACAGTTCAGTGGGTGGAAGCTAGCTGCATGGTAGGACCCAGAGAGTTCTCATGAATGGATCTATGTCATCCTGGTGAGAAGTGGTCAGTGGTGTCCCTTAGGGGACTGTGCTTGGACTAGTGCTTTTCAACATCTTTATTAATGATTTGGATGTGGGAGTGAAAAGCTCACTGGCCAAGGTTGCAGATGACACCAAGTTATGGGGGAGTGTGGTCATGTCAGAAGATAGGTTGCAGATACAGGCAGACCTGGACAGGCTGGAGAACTGGATGGATCAGAACCAGATGAAGTTTAACACTTAGATGTGTAAGGTGTTCCATCTGGGAGCAAATAATCCCCAACATACCTACAGGCTCAGTGGTGACAATTTCACTTGCACCACGGCCGAAAGGGACCTAGGGGTAGTGATTGACCATCATATGAATGTGAGCCGGCAGTGTGATGCTGTTGCCAGCAGGGCAAAAAATACACTGGCATGCATTAACCGTTGCATCTCATGCAAAACTAAGGAAGTGATACTCCCACTGTACTCTGCACTGGTGAGATCGTAGCTGGAGTACTGCATCCAGTTCTGGATGCCACACTTCAACAAGGACATGGAAAAACTTGAGAGGGTCCAGAGAAGAGCTACCTGTATGATCAAGGACTTGCAAGACAAGCCATATGAGGAGAGGCTGAGGGACTTGGACCTCTTCAGCGTACAGAAGAGAAGACTGAGAGCGGACTTGGTAGTGGCTTACCATTACATCAGGGGAGTACGTCAGGAACTCAGGGAACAGCTGTTTGCCAGGGCACCCCTGGGGAAGACCAGGAGCAATGGATACAAACTCCTGGAAGGTTGCTTCAGACTAAATTCCAGGAAAAACTCCTTCACAGTCAGGGTGTCCAGACTGTGGATCAGTGGTGGTGTAGTCACCTACCCTGGAAATCTTCAAAAGGAGACTGGACAGTCACTTCGCTGGGGTCTCTTGACCCCAGTTGTCTTTCCGGCCTACTACAGGGGGACTGGACCCGACGATCTACAAGGTCCCTTCCATCCTCTAACAATCTATGAATCTATGAATCTTCAACAGGAGACCTGGATTTTACATAATACTTCATCCATGGCCTGATGGCTAGAGCACTGCCTGGAAAGTGGGAAACACATCCTCAAACCTGCTCTGAGTGAGGGTAGCATAGACTCTCACTGGGTTTCCTGCTTTCTGGGAAAATACCCTAACCACTATTGAGCTCCGCCTCCATTTTGCTTTAGGTACATGCAAGTAAGTACATATAGGGCACATTTACACATTACCGTGCTTTAGTACTTTGTGGTAGGGAAAATGATCCTGTCACGAGACAAGATTTACCAAAGAGGCTGGAATGAAGATTATGCAGGCAGTCAGCTGCAGGAGTGGCATGAGCTGAATAACATCTGGCACCAACATGGGAACACTTAGTAAGCATGTGCTGATGCCAGTTCACCAGGAGGAACCTGAATGACGGGTTAAAGCCAACCCGGGACGGCATATCTGTGGAACCGGAAGTGAGTTCCCCTCACCCACAAATGCCGCAAGGTGAGATGGAGTGCCCTGGCAGGGGTGACTGGTGGAAGCCAGAGACAATACAGCTATATACTAGAGCTGGCTTGGAGGAATCAGTGTGCTCACCAGAGCAGCAGTCATGGACGCCAGATCCAGCTGACTAGAGTTGGAATAACGATGACACTGGAAGAAAGCAAACAGAAAAGTGGAAAAGACCATGAGTAAAAGGGGTTGTTTAGGACGCTTGTTAGGGTTCCCACACACTTTTTACTGTGAGAAGGGAGATTTAAGTTGTAGTAAGTGCAGTTAAGGGCAGAAGGGTAGTACCTCTGCCTGAACCAAAACTGATCAGAAGAAGGATTTACAAAAGGCAATGAAGAAGCAGTGGAAGATATACCTAAACCCCTCAGGACAAAATAACAACATCCTTGGCCTCATTTACATCAGAGATGGGGACAGGATGGCAAAAATCCTGGTCTCATTTACGTTGGTGATGAGACAGGAAAGCACCTTCATTAGCATTCAGAGTGAAGAACAGAGATTCCAAGGCAAGGACTGCACTGAACTCTGGGACCAGAGAAGCAGGGGAGCATGGCATGATGGGGGATCCCTGCTCCAAATGTTAATCAACCCACATCTGCACACACCCAACTCAGCATTTATCAGACCAATTTTAGTAATGACTCCTTTACCCAAAACACAGAATGTGTCTATTTGCATTGTGAGCTTCCTCAGAATAATGCCACTCATAGTCAGGGGTGATCAGTTTTTATTATCCAGCATATGAGCCAGCAAATTGTTTACCCATATACAAACCTAGCGTTCTCCCTTGAGCCCCTACAAAATCCCCTACCTCAGTTCTAGTCCCTGTCCTGGTGCTTGGATCCAAAAGCTGCGCAAGTTCCACTCCTTTTTCTGCCTGGAATACCAATGAGCATGTTGGGGGCTCTGCCTGTCAACAAACACCTGGGAACCTTGGAGTGCTGAGACCCCAACTTTCTCCCTCTCTCTCTCTCCCTCTCTCTCTCTCTCTATATATATATATCGCTCTTTTGCTTAAGCCCACTTTCTAAACCTCAGGCTTGGTTCAATCCCTCTCTCTCCTTCTCTCTCTTACTCCAGGCACAGCTTTCTAAACCTGACTTTTTCTGATCAAACTTGAGCCAGACTTCCCCAAATACCTAACTGACTTCCCCAAATACCTAACTGAAACTGTATAATATTGTAACTGTTTTGTTTGTTTTTCCTTGTATAGCTATTACTACTAGTATCATCATAAGTTTCATATACGTGGCAATAAAATAATGTTTATAGTCAAGCTGGTTGCTATACTCTGTCTCTGAATCTCATTTACTCTTTCTTCTCCTCTACCTCCCCACCTGCTCTGTAGCAATACATTTTTTACCTAAGCAAAAGATCCCTGTAAAGCCCAAAGATCCTGTGGGTTTGGCTCATCAAGGGAGTTAGTACTAGGACACTTATGACAAGAGATTGGGACCTGCTGAGTTTTGAGGTGCATGAGGGTATCAGCTGAAAGTTCTGATCAGACCCAGCCTGCTCAGATGTACTCGGTTAGCATGTGTGTATGTGTGTCTAACTGCATTTATTATTGTCTTGCTGAAATAAGGGGTGTGCTGAGCTGGGGCCCATGAGAGTGTCAGCTTGGAAGTGCTGAGTAACCCTGCCCACTCAGAGGCAGTCTATTAACCTATGTGCATGTGTCTGACTGCGTTTTATTGATTGTCCTGCTGTGCTGAGCTGTGGCATATGAGAGGGTAAGCCTGTAAATGCTGATTGACCCAGCCGGCTCAGACATACTCTATTCTTGTGCTGAGGTTGGAGTGCATGAGGGTATCAGCCTGGAAATGCTGAGTAACCCAGCCTGACTCAGATGTGCTCTGTTAATCTGTATGTGTGTATGTTTTTGATTGATTCGGTAGCTGGAGGAGCCCAGCACCATCAAAACTAAACCCTGCAAGGTAGCTCTGTTGGGGGTGAGGACTTGCAGAAGGGAGAGATACAGCTCCATATACAAACACAAGTGACACAAGCAGCACATTGACAGAATTACAGTGACCCCAAAAATGTAACTCTAATAAATGAATGTACCCAAAAGGGATGGGAAAATCTGGTAACAAGGTCTGTATATAGACATTGTAATAAACCACAGGTACTTTACGCCCTGTTGGCCACTATTGTGGTAAGAGATAATTGAGAAGAGCTGGTTGGGACCGTACTTATGAGAAGCGACCTTGGAACATCAGGTTGATGCCAGGCAAGGTGTAGGGGAGGTGGATCCCCAGGTCCAACAGCACTATGTGTGACACCAAAAGACACTGAGGAAGATAGGGACAATATCTTCCTCCCTTACCTTCTGACATCAAAGATGTGGCAGATGAGAACCCTCAGTATCTTTAAGAGTGGATGTAGCAGTCCAGACTATTGGTTCACAAGGGAGCAGAAGTTGCAGGCCAGTCAGGAAAAAGTAAGCACCTGACCAGAGACTGGTATGACAAATTACATACTTCTTTTTGGAAGTATTAAAGCATGTCACATGATTAGATTTTGCCACTACATTGCCATAGCAGCATACTATAACCAAGGAACATGCTGCTATGGCAACATAGCTGGCAATCTCATGTAGACCTGCATGATCACTGCATCACCATATGGCGATGTGTAAACTCACTCATACAATGTGATTCTATTGCATGCAGAGTTAACTTAGATCAGCCTACTTGTTCTCTGCTTAGCAGAATCTTTCCTTTGGGCCATCCTCTGCCCTGGTTTTATACATGCATGCAGGTGTACACATGCACATGTTGAAGTTACTAAGAGGTTCACTCACATATTACAAGCTGTAATTTTGCTGTTAGTCCTGATTATGATTTTGATAATGTTAGAACAACACTGGTACAACTACTACTACTCCTACTCCTAAAGCTACAGCACTTTAGAACCCTAGTAATGGACCATTTTTTTAGTAGCTGTTTGAATACTTAATCAAAGTCCCTCTCAGAGAGCTTGCTAATTATAAATAAGATAGGAGACAAAAGGGAGATAAAGGCAGATGGAAAATTAGGTCTCAGAACAGTAGCTTTAAGCTCCGTTGAGAATATCACAAGAAAGACTGCTGTCATTGTGTTTCCTTGGGCCAGGAGCCATCTTTATTGTGTTGTTTCTGTAAAGTGCAGAGCACCAGGCCTACTGAAGTATAAACAGTAAAATGATGTCATGGCTTCCACATAATCATAAAGAAGTTTAAATTACAACAGATAATCTGTTCTTATGTGGTTTGCAAGGAACAGGACAGCAGAAAGGCCTCTTTCTCATCACCACCAATTAGAATCATAGAATCACAGAAAAATAGGGTTGGAAGGGACCTCAGGAGGTCACCTATTCCAAACCACTGTTCAAAGCACAACCATCCCCAACTAGATTATCCCAGGCAAGGCTTTGTCTAGCGGGGTCTTAAAAACCTCCAGGATAGAGATTCCATAATGTCTCTTGGTAATCTCTTCCAGTTTTTACTATGTTCCTCATGATAAAGTTTTTCTTAATAGCTAACCTAAACTTTCCTTGTTTGCAGCTTAAGACCATTGCTCCTTGTTCTGTCGTCTGTCAAAAACAGTCTAGCTCCTTCCTCTTTGGAACCCCCCTTCAGGTACTTGAAAGCTGCTATTAGTCTTTTCATATCCAGACTCAATAAGCCCAGGTCCCTCTCCTCAGAAGTCATTTTTCCCTAGCCATTGCTGTTGCCCTATGCTGGATTCTCTTCAACTTGTCCACATCCTTTCTGTAGTGGGGAGTTCAAAACTGGACACAGTACTCTAGTTGTGGCCTCACCAGTGCCAAATAGAGGGGTATAATCACTTCCCTCAATATGCTAGCAATGCTCTTACTAATGCAGCCCAGTATTTCATTAGCCTTCTTCACAACAAGGGCACATTTTTTGCTCATATTCAGCTTATTGTCCACTGTAACCCTCAGATCCTTTCCTGTACAGCTGCTGCTTAGCCAGTCAATCCCCAGCCTGTATTAGTGCATGGGGTTGTTCCATCCTAAGTGTAGAACTTTGCACTTGTCCTTATTGAACTTCATGAGATTTCTTTTGGTCCAATCGTCCAATTTCTCTAGGTCTCTCTGAATCTTAGCCTTACCTTCCAGTGTATCTACTACTCCCTTCAGCTTGGTTTAATCTCAAAACTTGCTGAGGATGCACCCCATCCCATTTTCCAGATTGTTGATGAAGATATTGAACAAAACTGGCCTCAGGAACAACCTCTGTGGCACCACTTGAGACCAGCTGCCAGCTAGACATCAAGCCTTTGATTACTACCCTCTGAGCCCAACAATTTAGTCAATTTTCTATCCATCTTACAGTCCATTCATCCAAACTAGACTTTCTTAGCTTGCCTGTAAGAGTGTTGTGGGACACCATATCAAAAGCCTTGCTAAAATCAATATAGCATCCACTAATCTCCCTGTATCCATGCAGCCAGTCTTCTGATCATAGAAAGCAATCAGGTTAATCAGGCATGAATTTCCCTTGGTGAATACATGCTGACTGTTCCTAATCACCTTCTTCTCCTCCAAGTGCTTAGGAATGAACTGAGGTGAGGCTGACTGGTCTGTAGTTTCCTGGATCCTCCTTCTTCCCTTTCTTAAAGATGGGCACTATATTTACCCTTTTCTAATCATCAAGGACTTCTCCCAATCACCACAGGCACATCTACATGTGCGTTGATGCACATTCAGTCTAGTACCTTCTGGCATTTTTACATGTGCTCTGGAATGTGGCACCAGGTGCTTTAATTAGCAAGCCACGCTAATTAAAAGCACCCATGCATCATGTGTATCAGTGTTCCTGCGCATTCCCGTGCTGAAAAAAATGGCAGTGGGCCACTTTGAAGTTTCATTTCAAAGCTTCCCGCCACCATTTTTTCAGCACAGAGATACATGGGGATGCTGATACATGTAATGGAGAAGGCTGTGGGAGCAAGTCAATTTCCACGGTCCAGAAGACTCAATTAATCAATTTAAACTGACACATTGGAACAGGCTCCCCGCATGTGTATAGGAGCCCTCTTTTGTGAGGTACTAAGAAAATACACATTAGCCTGTTTTAATGCACAATAATTATAGAGCATGGCTTCTAAGTGAGGCTTAATGCACGTTTGCCTATTTTAATGCACATTAACTAAATAGCATGGGGTGCCTCTACATGAGTGCAGAGGCTTCTCCAACTGTAGTTACAGCATGTTGGAGCAGACTCAATTAACTGAGTCTTCTGGAGCATGGTAATTACTGTGCTCCAGCAGCCTACAGCGTCTCGTGTATCAGCATCCTCACATTTCAAAATGGTGGCAGGAGCACTTGAACTAAAGCTCATAAAAGGAGCTTTAGTTGAAGTGCCTCTACTGCCATTTTGAAGTACAGGGACACTGATACATGAAATGCTGTGGCACTTTAATTAGAGCCAACTTTGGAGCTGCTCTAATTAAAGTGCCGCTCCCCTCCCCACCCACAGCACATGTAAAAGTGCCCATGGTTTTTTAGTGATGCTTTAATGTGCATTAAAATAAGTTAATGCATATTAAACTGCATGTGTAGACATTCCTCATGAGTTTTGAAAGATAATGTCCAGCAGCTCTGCGTTCAAATCAGCCAACTCCCAGCATCCTCAGATGCATTGTGTCTGGCCCCATGCACTTGTACATGTCCAGCTTTTCTAAATAGTCCCTAACCTGTTTTTTTGCATCTGTTGGCTGTTCACCTCCTCCCCAAACTGTGCTGCCAGGTGCAGTAGTCTGGGAGCTGATCTTGCCCATGAAGACAGAGGTGAAAAAGGCACTGAGTGTTTCAGGCTTTTCTGAATCCTCTGTCACTGGTCACCTCCCTCATTTGGTAAAGAACTCACACTTTCCCCGATCTGCTTCCTGTTGATGACATACTTATAGAAAACCTTCTTGTTACTCTTCATATCCCTTGCTAGCTGCAACTCCAATTGCACTTTGGCCATCCTGATTTAATCCCTGCATACCTGAGCAGTACTCTTATACTCCTCCCTAGGTTTTGTCCAAATTTCCACTTCTCATAACCTTTCTTTTTGTGTTGAAGCACACTGAAAAGTTCCCTGCTAAGCCAGGCTAGGCTTCTGCCATACTTTCTAGTCTTCCTGCATATCAGGGAGGTTTGTTCCTGCACCCTCAGTAAGGTTTCTTTAAAGTACAGCCATCTCTCCTGGAATCCTCTCTCCCTCCTCTCCCTTCTATTTTCCTCCTTAGACCTGCCTATGTGTTCCTTGAGGGAGTCAAAGTCTGCTTTCTGAAGTCCAGGGTTCATACTCTGCTGCTCTCTTTCCTTTGTTTCCTCAGGGTCCTGAACTCAATCATCTCAAGGGCACTGCTGCCCAAGTTGCCATCCACTATACTACATTCCCCACCAATTCTTCCCTGTTTGTAAGCAACAGGCTAAGAAAAGCATGGCCCCTAGATGGCCTTTGCAGCACTTGCACCAGGAAGCTGTCCCCAGCACTCTCCAAAATCTTCCTGGATTGCTTGTGCACTGCTGTATAGTCCTCCCAGCAGATGCCAGGGTTATTGAAATCTGTCATGAGAACCAGGGCTTATGATTGGGAAGCTTCTGCTAGCTGTTTGAAGAAAAGTCTCATCCCCCACTCCTGGCCTGGTGGCTCATAGCAGACCCCCCACTATGACATCACCCCTATTGTTCTCCCCTCTGACCCTAACCCAGAGACTTTCAGCGGGCATATCTCCAGTTTCATACTGGAACTCTAAGCAATCATAAAGATCTTTTACATAAAGTGCAACTTCTCCTGCTCCTCTTCTCCCTAACCTGCCTTTCCTGAACCATTTATACTCAATTCTGCATGCCCTGTAATGGAGCCAGTCAAAATCACATAGTGCAGGACTGTACCTTCTGCTCCCTCCAAGACCACATGTGACTCCATATACAGAAGGGAGGAAGTAAAACACTGACATTTCACTACTTCTCCAGTGAAACAGGTGAAACATACCCTATGCACAATCCTTCCCTTAGCCACCACCACCTGTCTTTGGGAAATTTGGCCTTGCAGTTCCCTTTCCTAGAGGTATACCTTAAAGAAGAAATCTGGTTTATTTATTTTAAAAGAGGCAACAGGACTGATTTGAATTTTCCAAGAGGTTGTGGTTTGATTTGAAGGATGGACACAGAAATTAGGGAATGGAGAGTAGTCTTTTTATTCAGCACATTTTGCCTATTATTATTGAAAACTTGCCAGATCTGGAGATCATTTTATCAGAGAGGTAGAAAACCCTGAAGATACAGATTAATAATTAAAGTGCTGACATATTTTAACTATACAATTGTGAATGCAACCATAATATATCAGTAGAGGATCTATTTTGTAATGATTGCTGCAAAAAGGTACCTATGAAATTTCCATGACTGTTTTATATCATGGACAGAAGGAATAATTCACTACTTAAAGTTATTTAATTATAGCATTAAAAACAATTTTCTTAGATGGCAATCTGTGTAGCCAAATATATGTGCAATACATTTGCTGCTTCAGTCTCCTGTCTGAAAAAAAAATCCTCTTCATGGTTACAAATTCTTATTTTTATACAATTTAGAGCTTACATATACAGATGTATATATATATGCAGCTCGTGAATGTATATTAACTCCCTGCCTCATTGAATTCTCCATTTCCCCTCAAACTCTATACAATGTGCAGGATATTGAGAATGAATACATTTTGGCAGTCTTGCCACCATCGTTATTTTAATTGCAGTTCCAAGAATCTTATAATAAGTAGCCACATTTAGAAATAATAATTAAGGGGGCAAATTCTTTCAGAAGAAAAAGGCTAATATGACCCATAACCTTGTTTATGGTTTATGAGAAATACACCTGGGAGACCTGATAAAAAGGAGGAACCTACCAGCCACCTCTGTTGGTGTCCCGCTGAGCCTGGGGATGAAGCAGCTCTGGAGCCTCACCCCATCAGCCTGGGCCACTGCCAGGTGGAGGTGGGGAGAGGACATGTGACTGGGTGTATCTACATGAGATGCTTAATTGCACAGTAGCATAGTTTACTGAGCAGTAAGTCTGCATCTACACATGCACACACTTACTGTGCACTAAAACCATTTAATCATAAGTAAATTTGCTACCTGTATTTGCAGGTAGCATGATTAGTTTTACGCATGATTTGTACACATGCTTTTACACATGAAATTTACACATGATTAGTTACTGCACAGTTATGCACATGTAGACATGATTCAGGAGCAAATTTGTTCCTAGGTTAGCCCTGCCACTAGGGTGTTGGCCTAAGGCTAGCCCCAGGGCTCCAGGCTGGGAGCCTCTCTTGCCTCAGGGCTGGGCTGCTTCTATGGCAGCCCCTGCCTCAGGCCTTTAAAAACTTGCAGGCACTCAGAGCCCTGAGGGACACCAGCAGGGAGCCTGAGGCCACTCTAGGTTCCTGTGTCCCCCTGGACAGGCTGCAGGCCAGCTGCCCTAGCCTGCCTGCACCCCAATGCCACTGCCTAGCACCGCAGAGCCATGTGGTTACCAGGCCTACACTGTCCAGGCCTGCAGGCTGCTTCAGGCTACTTCCGGCTATAGCCAGGCCTGTCAGCCCCCAAGCCTAGCTGCAGGCAGCTTATGGCTGCCAAGGCCAGCTCCATCTGCCCACAGCCCACCCCCAGCAGCCTGCCCCGAGCTTATAGTTGTTGTGGGGCATTGCCTCTGATGTGCGGCTGCCAGTCCCATGCCAGCTCTCTATGCTGGGCACTGCAGGCAGCTGTCCAGGGCCCTCAAAACCAGGGGGCCATGCACAGGGACCACAGTATCCCCCAGCACCTCCTGGAGGCCACTGGACACCTGCAGGTTGGCCTCCTTTGCAATGGTTTTGCCCACACCAAACAAATGGCCAACAAAGCACAGAATGGAGGGCATGGCCAGCTTGAGCAGGATGACAGCCAGCCAGGTATCCACAGGGAGAGGTGGCTGCATGCCGGTGTCCTACGGTTTCAGGTTTAGCTGGAGTTGCTCCAGGAGCTCCCAGAAGGTGGCCCAGGTCTTGCAGAAGGCTTTCAGCCATTGCTCATTGTTTCAGGTGTGCTGAACAATGTGCTGCCACCAGTCCTGGCTGGCCCAGTGTTTTGACTTGACACATACCAGATCAATATTTGGGATCCCAATATTGTGCTGTTAGACAGGAGTGCATGATACAAAATTATACACACACACACACAAACTACACAAACACCACTATGAGTTCACACAGAAATGTACACATACACAAACACATAAACATGTACTGGGGTTACTCGTGGCTGTGTGTTAATACTAGAGGGCATTTGGGGTAACTTGGTGCTTGGGGTTACTTGGGGTCAACATGCCCTGGGGTTACTCGGGGTCACTTGGGGTTGGGGTTACTTAAGGTAACTGTGGTCCCTGGGGTTACTCAAGGTCACTGGGACTTGGGGTTACTTAGGTTTAATCTGCCCTGGGGTTACTCAAGGTCACCTGGTGCCAGAGTGGAAATGAAGGAAAAAGCCTGGTGGCAAGGAGGAGACAGCCAGGAAACAGAGAGACAAAAAGCTTGGAGACTGGGGCTGAAAGGAGGGACAGAACACTGGGAGATCAGGGCTGAAAACGAGGCAGAAAGAACCCAGGGAGAAAGCCGGGAAATCAAGGAGGAGGGTTGGGATGTCAATAAGACAAAAACCCAACTCGGGGTTTCAAAATAACAGGTTTATTAAACAGACAACACACTACACAGCCTCACAAATGTACTGGTTCCTACGCACACACACACATACAAGCACTCACATACACACCCACACAATGATAGCAGGAGAGAAAAAGGCTCGGTGGAGGGATTGAATTCAAGGTGTATAGGGACAGAGTCCAGGTCTTTTGCTTGGGGAAGGAAGGTGGGTGATAGCTACCTATCCTGGGCTGTGAGTTGATCCTCAATGGCCAATCGAGGCCTTCTCCAGCAAGGTGATGTCCAGGGGGGATTGCCAGCAGGGCCTCTAGCTGGATAGGTCGTGTGGCGTAGTGCTGGTTCAGATGAAGAGGGCATCCCAGGAGGTCACACTCTACCACCCCTTTTATAGGGGTGGGTTACCTGTTTTTCCTAGGGGAAGGGCATGCCCAGGCAAGGGCCTGTCCTGCTCAGATGCATATGTGCAGATCTAGGCGTCCTCATTGTCTGGTGGGATACAATGGTGGGGTTGCTGGTTTCTGTACAGTCTTTGTCTTCCAAATGTTGGGTTCCTGTAGGTTCTTTATCTTTCAAATGATGGGTTTTGTCTCTGTTCCTGGGTGAGGTCTGTGGTACCTGGGTGAGTCAATGCAAGGCAATGGTAAGGTTGTTGAGTTGATGGTCCGGTCGTTACTGGTCATTCAGTAGAGGCCTGCTACCATTATGGCTCAAGCACCCTCATTCATTCCCATTCATTCAGGAACCAATTTACATAGGAGGGGCCACAGTTGCAACATATTGTATAGGGTAGGGGACACAAGATGGAGGCTTGACATTACAAAATGAAATGAAAACTTTACATTACTTGACATTACTTTGTCTAACTTTACAGACACAGGCGTAAACCATACATTAATAATATGAAACAATAAAAATCAATGCAAAAATGATAGGAATACAATGTAATACAATATAAAACAGTAAAAATCAATACAAACATAACAGAACACTATTTACAATATAAAAAGGGGCTTATTACAATAATGGCATACAAGAACTTATCTTAGCTTATCTAGTACTACTTGCAATCACTTATAAGGGATAGAGAGGGCAGATAGAAAGTCAGAAATGGTTGCGGAAGGGGAAGGAATGTATTTTAAAATGATAAACAAAAGAAAAACTGGGGGGGTTGGCTACAAGTGGTCCCAGAAGTGGCGGGGCTAGAGGTCCATGAGGGCGACAGCAGCCCAATCACTGACATCCTGGAGCCTTTTGACAGTGTCCCTGATGGGGTCTGGTCAGGCGGATGGGGTGGAGGTGGCAGGTACACAGCAGCAGCCATTGGATGGAGCACAATGGGTGGGTCGGTGGTTGCTGTGTTTGGGGGAGCCAGGAGGAGCAAGCCAGCCATGGGTTGGTGTGGCAGGCCACCAGTGCCAGTGAAGTGGCTAGCAGGAGGGCAGGGCACTGGTTGTCACTGCCAAGGGCAGGGGATGGAACAGCCATGGCGTGGGGAGGCAGAGACAATGAGGAGAGTGCTACCGCATACTGTCCATGCACATGGCATACTGTTACTGGCCAGTGAAGTGGCTGACCAGAGAGCAATAAGTGGGGCTGGCTTTTGAAGAAGGCCGCCAGCTGCTGGCAGCTGTAGCCGAAGCCTGGAGCTCCCCCCAGTGGTGTAAGGGGCCCAAGAAGTGGAAGCAGATTGGCAACAAATCTGCTTCTTCTTTCCTGCAGGTGTAGATGCGTGCCTGACATCATTTACTTGTGAGTAATTTACAAATAGGCCACTGCGTTCGGTGGCTGGGGGGGCACGGCTCTGGTGGTGAAAGCAGGAGTCCAGAGGTGGCAGCGGGAGCCTGGAAGCAGCAAGCAAGGAGCTCTTGGGGAGCTCTGGTAAGTGTTTAAAGTGTATTTAAAATGCGGGTTCAGCATTCACAAATATTTGGAACTGCGAATGCTGAACCCATGAATACCGCGGGTTTCCTGTATGTGGTTTCTGGACATTTTCCTGCTAGTAATTGATATTCTTTATTCAGAATTGATTGTGTGTTTGTTAACTGGATCACACATGTAAAAACAGGAACGGGCAATTACTTGAGCTGGAGGGCCACTTAAGGAGTTTTGGGGTAGGGACAGAAATTACACATAAACTGGTATAAGTGATCAGAAACCGGTTCAAATCTGTAACGCAACAGAAGTTTAGTGCGCATATACTGCTCTAAAAATGGCTCAAACTTGTTTACGATAAGAGATAGATGTAGTATCAGACTTAACTGATTTAAGTTAGATTGAACTTCTGTCCCAGATCCCTTTCAGATTCAAGTTAACTCACAGTTCTTTAGCATCCCCGGAGGCTTTGTACCTCTTCTGCAACCCCCCACCTTGTAGGGTGTGTGGGCTAGCCTTGGCCCAAGCTGTCTGCTTCAACCGAGCAGAGGCTCATGCTCTAGTGCCCCTTGGCTTCTGGCCTGGGCCACTGCAGGCATGTGGCTGGATTTTGGAAAAAAAAGTGAATGTCTGTTCACTTGCTTATTGGTTCAATCTGCACAGCTTAGACTAACCTGCAAAAATTGAATTGATTCAGCCTTCGGCTTTTTGACTATCTGTATTTAACTTTGGTGAGATGTTGTGGGCTGGGAGAGGGCTGACCTGGCCCATTGGGGCAGGCAGGAGGGGGAGGCGGGGCAAATGATCCTATCTGACCCTGAGCCTATCTGCCCCATACCCATTACTGGGGGTGCCAGATGGAGTGGGTGGGTGGGCAGGGTCCCCATGGAGACTGGTTCAGGACCCCCATAGGCAGGGTGCATTTGGCCAGGTGGATGGGATAGGGCTGTGGGCAGGCCGGCAGTGGTGTTCAGGAGTAGGACTGGTGGGCAGGGCCAGGATAACAGTGTGGTGACTGGGTAGAGACAGGGTCTGGGGCAGAGACATGATCCATGCCCATACGTTCCTGCAATGGGCACTGGTTCCACAGGCAAGGACATACCAGAAGTAGATTAATAGATTCATAGACATTAGGGTTGGAAGGGACCTTGGAAGATCATCAAGTCCAGCCCCTTGCCCCAAGGGCAGAAAGTCAACTGGGGTCACAGGATCCCACCAAGAAAAACATCCAATTGACTCTTAAAGGAGTCAAGAGTAGGTACTTGCACCACCTCTGGCGGCAGTGTGTTCCATGCTTTGGGGGCTCGGACTGTAAAGAAGTTCTTCCTTATCTCCAGCCTAAAACAGTGTTGGAGAAGTTTGTGACCATTTGGCCTTGTCATCCAATGGGGCACTCTGGTGAACAGGTGTTTCCCTAGATCCTGATGCACACCCCTTATATACTTATAGGCAGCCACCAGGTCACCCCTAAGCTTGTGCTTTTCCAGGCTGAAGAGTCCCATAGCTCTCAGCCTCTCATTATAAGGCCTGTTTTCCTGCCCTCTGATGATGCATGTGGCTGGCCTCTGGGCTCTCTCAAACTCCTCTGGACTCTCTCAAGCTTCTCCAATTCCTTTTTAAATTGTGGAGCTGAATTGGATGCAGTACTCCAGCTGTGGCCTCACCAAGGCAGAGTACAGCAGGAGGATGACATCCTGGGATTTGCTAGAGAAGCATCTGTGGATGCAAGCCAGAATTTTGCTCACTTTACTGGCTAAAACATCACATTGGTGGCTCATATTCATCTTGTGGTCAATCATGACCCTCAAGTCCCTTTTGGCTGTGGTGCTAGCAAGCATAGCACTGCCAAGTCTATAAGCATTCTGTGGGTTTGTCTTCTCAAGGTGGAGTACCCTGCATTTTTCAGAGTTGAACGCCATCAGGTTTTTGTCTACCCCTTTTCTGAGCTTATCCAGGTCAGCCTGTATCATCATCCTGTCCTTGGATGTGGATGCTTTACTCCAAAGTTTGGTGTCATCAGTGAACTTGGCCAGATTGTGGGATTACGAATCAGATCCCATCACACCTTGTTGACGGTTCAAGAGGAGCCTGATCCTGCATCTGCACCTCCCCCTGTACCAGCAAGAAGCAAGTTCCCAGCTGTTTAGGCACCCCATTTACCTCCATGGCTGGGAAACCAGATGCTGAGGTCTCCCAGCTATGGAGGCACACCACATACCATGCACCCCTGTGGCTAGGAGATCACAGCATCTGTTCTCCCAGCCACAGAGTTATATGATACTCCCCTACAGCTCAAAGATGGCAGCAGCTGCAGTCTCCCAGGCTCAAGGGTGCACATGCCTCCCACCCCAGCTGGGAGCTCCATTTAGCTTATGGGCCTCCCAGCTGCAGGGGCCCCTGGCCACAAGTTCAATTAATGGCATGATAGGAAGCAGCTACAAAGTTATTACACATATTTTGTGGAATAACTTTGTCGCTTATCCCTCTTTTTATCACACCATTAATTGATTGAACATGTGGCTAGGTGACCACTTAAGGCTTGATTAACTGGTTAATCACACCTTAAGCATAATGCACAGATGGAGCCTAGAAAAGAAAAACAAATCACAAGACATAGAGCAATATGTGATCTTGTGTGAATTTCCCAAATGAGGTTACATTTTTTTGTACAAATTTACATAAGGAAAGCAGCATTTAACAATATATGTGTATAATAAAAATATTGCTGTGTTTACACTGTGAAGTCAGGCAAAAATTAATTGTAAAGAACATGCACAAGTTCAAGCGCTGCTTAAATACCATTTTCACCTTAAAATGGTGTAAGTTTTCTGCAAATGGGTGACCTTTCTGGCCATTCTGATCCCATTGCAATTCTATTCTAACTGCCAACAATTATGTCAGGCCTGTTGTCAAATATAAAATCCCAAGACATGTGATATTACACAAATCACTCCTGACCCCAGAAAATACTAGTTTATCAAATTCAATTATTGGCAAAAGTCTATGGTTCTGAAATGATATTTTAATGCACTAGCCCCATTGGAGATACAGATAGCACAACTATGATAAGAGTTTTTAAATTACAGTAATCATAATGGTTTGATTTATTTGGATTAAAGTATCAGTGGCTGGGCATTTTTTAAAAACGAACTAACTGCTTAATGGTGAAAATGGAATGAATTTGCTTTGTCTGTCCACAAAAACTAAGTCCATTAGAGTTTTCAGAGATTTAGCCCCTAAACTATTTCTTACACAAAATATTAGTATAAAATTATTTTTTATATTTCTATTTTGTAGGCTTTAACTGTTTTATAAGATCTGTTAAAGAGTAAGAAGCACTTTCTACTTAGCATATATGATACAATTAGGTCATTGTTTCAGACCCACAATTACAGTCCAAGATAAGTTATTAAGTCCACAGTAAAATCACTTCCCTCATGGAGAAGCTGTGAAGAATTTAATAAACACAAGACCAATAGCATTCTGTAGAAAGTAAAAAGGACTAACATCTGCTTCTTTGGCAAGCATCTCTTCTAATCCAAAATCATCTATTTATATGTCTTCAAAAAAATGGTAGGAGGAAGAGAGATCTATGAGAAATAGATTGAAAGATTTTACTTTTTAACCCTTACCCCCATGAGTTAAAATCTATCTAAAGTTTCCAGGACAGTATCATCAAAGGCGCAGAAATGAAATCATAGTTGATTAATTGTAAAAACAAAAAACTGCTTTACAAGACTCAGTACATTATAAATACCATATCAGATAAAGAAATTGGACCTCTATTCATTATCTACTCCACTTTTCAATAGTCCTCCATGAAATACAAAAGACCACTGTGGTCCTACAAAGCCCCTGTGTTTATCCAGAAATGTGTCCTTGCTAAAAGTTAGCTGTATTATTCCATATTTCTTGGTCATCTCTCCATATCTGAGGATTCTTTGAAATCAAGGACCATGTTACTAAGTAGCTAGACATAGAATGGGAAGGTAAAATACTATGTTCAGTTGATTTTTGTATTGTCTGTTACCACACAATCTTTCCTTGACCACAGTGATATAATTGATTTTGCATCACTTCCCAGTGCGTTAAAGAGCAGCAATTAATCTTCTTACAGTTGTGTTAAATGCTAATCCTATAACGCTGTCTAATATGCTTATATGACAGCCAAATCACCAGGCAAGTAACTAAGGATCTGAATCTTTCTACTAGCATGTTACTTTGTTTAAATTTTATGAGCTACACTATGGATGTGAATGATGAGATGGAAAGAAAAGACTTTTATGGTCTAATTATAATGCCTTCCAGGTACAAGTATCCATGGTAATTTTCACTGACAGACTGTAGAACAAGTAAAATGAATGAAAACAGAGATGTTGTGAAATGTAGGTATACTTGGAAAATATTTTAACATTGGCATGTGCTCAGAAATGACAGTGCCTGATTTAGGAGGATGAATTTGAGGATAATAGAGATTTCCTTTTGACCCAGGGGACTTTCATGAATGTTGGACCCAGTATTAAAGTGCATATAGTAAAAGAATAGTAGGAATTTTTCCATTCTGGATGATAAAGACATTTGTTCATATCTCAGCTCGGCTCCCCCCAACTTTATGAATGAAGTACAGGCAGATATAACCTTCATGTACATTCTGAAGACAAAGAGTAGATAAAATAAGCCAGATAAATGTCACTGAATATATGGGGGAGGTCAAATCGCAAATATTCAGAAGTGAGAGAGAAAGCTCATGGTAAAAACTATGAAACTATGATTCCTTTTGCTTCATTACAGAGTGCATTTTCAAAGTGGGGTAATTTTTGCTCTTGTTCTTAAACCTTGATGTCCTTGTCTATTTGGATAACATACCAATTTCCTTAATGAAGAAAACCTCCTTATCCACAGGTGTATAGCATGAGTAGAAGCAGTAGCGTAGATGTTTGTGACAGAGACACTATAGAATTAACTCAGTCAATCAATCAATCTCTCACTCTCTCGCTATATGTATATCAATATTGTATATGTATCAATATAAATATATCAATATATATCTATATCTTTATAGATATATATTAGTTTTCTTCTGCAGACTCTTTAAATAGCTTCAGCAAAAGAATAAAGGGAACAACCTGACATGAGTATAGCACTGTCACAAACTTGAATATAGATTTGGCTCCCTCAAATGTGGATTCAAGTGAACTTGAAATAAAAATCTGAGTCTCAGAAGTTTAAAGCTAAGGGAAGTCATCCATCATAGTGAAGGAATGTTTGATCTGACGTTCAGCAGTTTAGCTCACAAGCTTCATCACTAACAATACTTATCTCTACTGTCTCTGTAAAATCTAATAATAGAAGACACATCCTAGAAAAATTCAATATACCCAATAATTGTGAGCATCAGTCTAGGTGGAATGTGTAAAATAGACAGTGGGCATCTAAAGCCAGGACACGCATTCATTTTGTTCATTTGTCACCAGTCAGGCTGCGCCAGGTCCTGCCTCCATGTGCCCCACGTGCCATTGGGCTGGGCTGGCTCTGTGCAGGCAGGACTGGGCCTGGCCTGATAGCACGTGGCTTCTGCATGCAGTGCCAGGAGCCCTGTGTGACAGCAAGAGAGACCTAGTCCTGCCAAAGAGTGTGCTGACAGGCTGGGCTAGTGCCCTGCACAATGTGCAGCCCCCAGTTTCAGGAGGTGCTGCACATTGCTAGGGGACTGTGCCTGCAGTGGGCTACAAGTACCCTGGTGGCCGCTGTTGCTGCTGCGAGGGTGGGGGCAGGGGCAGGGGCTGTGTGCAGTATGGGGGGCAGATGGGAGACCCACCCCTCCTAAGCAGTACCCCCCACCCCCACAGTCCTCCCATACCCACAAACCACCCCCTAAGCCATCCCCACAACCCCCAAATGCACATTGGAGTCCACAAACCCCACACCACTCCAAGCCCCTGCACAAGCCCCATATCCTCCCACAAACCTCTGGCCCTAGCCTGGTGTGGGGGGCTTCTGGTCCCAGGAACCACTTGAGGTGTGTGATGGGCTGGGGGGATGGGTTGGGGTGGCAGCAGGGTTGTGTGTGTGAGAGAGAAATGAGGGTCAGGGATGGGGGAGTGCTGTGGGTAGGAGAGACTGCCAGAGCCAGACTTAGAGCCCTTCTGTCCCCTTAGAGAAGTCTGTGCAGGGGGAGCCTAGCTTAGAAGGAAAGGGGCTTACCTAGCCCAGTGCATGAGCAGAGTCGAGGGCTTTCCAGGAACAGCATGGGGATTGCTGGGGCCTGGGCACAGGTGCAGGGAGCAGAACAATAAGGGCTGGCACTGCACAGAACAGGGGTGGGCAATTATTTCAGGTGGAGAGCTGCTTAATGGTGCCCCACTCCCTGGTCACCATCTTGGGACCCTCTAACACCTAACCTTTGCCACCAGAAATCCCACAAGTCCCTCCTCTTGGCCTCATAAATACTCCTTTTGTGAATGCAGTTTGCCATCTGGGAACCAGAAAAAAAACAAAACAAATTGTACACTAAAAATCAAACATTGGCAATAACATATTTTAAATGTATTTTAAAAAAAATATTTTTGTCCTGATTTGTGTTTGTTTGTGTGGTGTATATAGAGGTATTACTTTTGTATATTGTGGAGATGTGTGGAGGGGTGAGGGGCATGGGTGGGGGGTATGTAGGTAGGTGAGGGTGAGTGGGTAAGGAGTTTGTGGGAGGTTGTGGATGTGTGTATGTGGGTTGTGGGGGAGGGTGTGAGGATGTGGGTGGATGGGTATGGGGGGTTTCTGTGGAGGTGTGTTTTGGGGGATGTGTGGGTGGATATAGGGTTTCTGGGGATCTGTGGGGTGTGTGGAGAGGGAGGGTGGCTGTGTGTGTGAGGGATGCATGTGGGATACGTATGGGGGTTGTGGGTGTGCATGTATGGTGGGGGGTGTGCATGCAGCATACGTGGGGCCCCCCAGAGGCACATGGGTGTGCTTGTGTGTGTGGGGGGGGTGTATGTAGGGTTTGTGGGGGTGAAGAGTGTATGTGAATGTGGTGTTTGTGGGCTGTGATTGTGTGTGGAGGAGGGTGTGGTTGTGGAGTTTGTGGGGAGGGCTTGTGAATATGGTGGGGTGTGCATGTGGGAGCCCCTATGCATGCCCCCCTGAGTGAGTCAGCACTCACCTCTACCCCCACCCCACAACAACCTGAAGCCTGCACGCACTGCGGTGCCTCCCCACCACTGCCTGCAGAGTGCAGCCCCAGCATGTCTCACGGCTGCTCCAGCCTCACCCCCATGGGAGCAGATCAGTGGGAACGTGGACATGGTCCTGACCTGGCATGCTCTGCTCCGCTCCCCGCCCCATGCATGCTTTGTTCCACCCACCCATGGTGCGTCCTGCTGCCCCCTGGGCATGAAGCAGGGCTGGGGCAGCTCCACAGCTGGACTGCCTTTCTAGGCAGCACAGGTGGTGGTGGCTTCTCCTGCCTGCCACAGCACTGGCCCCAGCCCTGCAGTACCAGTGGGGGCCCATGCTGCCGACCCTGCGTGCCCTGACCCTGCATGCCTTGTGCCTGCTCTGGGCTCACCTGACAAGGCTCAGCAGCAGCAGTATGGGACAGAAGCTCAGCACAGGGGGAAAAGGAGCCCCTCCCCCTCACCACTGCCAGGCAGTTCCTGCTGCAGCTGTCCAGAGCCTGTGACATGCTGGGCTGCCCTGCATTGGGCTGCCCAGCAGGGCAGCAGTGGCAGTGCAGAGCAGACACAGGGCAACCCAGCGTGGCATGGGCTCTGGGTGGCTGCAGCAGGAACTACCTGGTGGTGTTGAGGGTGGGGGGGGTCTGCTTTTCCCTCCACACTGAACAACAGCTTTTGTCCCATGCCAATGCTGCTAAGCCTGGATGTGTTAGCCCAGAGCAGGTGTAGGGTGCGTGGGATCAGGACTTTGCAACACAGGTCCCCGCTGGTATCACAGGCAGTGACCACAGCAGCAATAGCCAGAAGGAACCACCACTACCTGGGCTGCCTAGAAAGACAGTCCAGCTGCAGAGCAACCCTAGCCCTGCTGTGTGCCCAGGGGGTGGCAGGACATACCACAGCTGAACTGTGCCTGGGCCAGGTGGGACTGAGGGACACACCGTGGGCCAGACAAAGACCCGCCATGGGTTAGATCTGGCCCATGGGCCATATTTTGCCCACCCCTGGCTTAGAACCACAAAGCAGTGGGTAGAACAGCTTCAGCTGGACTCCTGTCTGGGATGGAGCTGCTGCCAGGAGAGAGCTAGTAGCAGGCAGGCAGGTGCTGTAGGTCAGAAATGAGAGGCACTGTTGGGGCTGAGGGTTGGGAGTGAGGGACAAAGGCAGGGGCAGGGCACCAGCGAATCAGTGTTATTCATTGCGCCACATCCTAGTGTGTGAAAGGTGCACGAGCAGCTCTGATGTTTTCTATGATAAAAGAAACCAAAAGCAAACACCAAAGTTTATAGATATTTAGAATTCATTTTATTATGATGATAGAAGCTCTGGTAGGCTTCCAAATTGCTTTAATATTTTAAATATATCAATAAAA
Organism: Alligator sinensis; assembly: GCF_000455745.1. Classification (NCBI taxonomy): domain Eukaryota; kingdom Metazoa; phylum Chordata; order Crocodylia; family Alligatoridae; genus Alligator; species Alligator sinensis. Next base: position 466,326 of record NW_005841930.1, on the reverse strand, counting down.
CATTGCCGAACTGATCTGTCTATATATAGCACAGTTTCATTTTAATCATGGAAAAACACAGATTTTGAGTATTTTAATGAGAGAATTTGGGGTTTTTATTACAGAATTTACAATTTTTAAACAGGGAACACCAGGATCTCTTTTAGTGAGGCAAATGGCAGGCCCCACACCACCCTACACCAGCCCCTGCACCCTCTGCCCCCCATACCTAAAAGTAGCACAGCAAGTATCTTTTACTTGTTAACTTCATAAGAGTTATAGAATTTAGAGTTTAAGTTTTACTTAGCACCCCAAAACAATACTTTATTTCGGCACTTATGACCCTCCCCTGCATGATCCCTGGGACAGACAGCATGGATAGCCACGAGTAAGCAGGAGGCAGGCGGGAGGTGGAGAGGCAGTGAGTGGGGATCTGGGGTACTGCAGTGGGGAGGGGAGCAGTGGGCCCAGTCTGGGTCTACAGGGGAGGATGGTGGGTGAGGTGTTTTCACTAAGGTGTAGCTAAGGTGTAGGTGTAGCATGTTACACCTTAGTGCAGGGGTTCTCAAACTGTGGGTCATGATGCCCTGGGTGGGTTGCAAGCAACTTAAAAGGGGGCCACAAACTTCCTAGGGGGTACTGCGGCAGTGCAGGGAAGTGGCATGCAGCGGTGGCACTGAGTGGTGAATGGCGGCAGCGGCTGCCGTGTGTGAGCTCCCCATCCCTCGCTGTCACCATCCAGCACCTGGGGTCATGGTAGCACAAAGTTTGAGAACCCCTACCTTAGTGTAACATGATTTGGGTGACACAGATCAGAGATAATCCTAGATTTTAATAGATTTCATAGACATTAGGGCTGGATGGGACCTCACGAGATCATCAGGTCCAGCCCCCTGCCCTAAGGGCAGGAAGTCAGCTGGGGTCAGAGGACCCCAGCAAAATAAGCATCCAATCCTGCCCTGAAGTGGCATAACTTTGAGCTGAATTATGAGTGCTTAAAACTAGTTTCAGGTGTTAATATGAAGACAATCCAGGAGTTAGGAACTCCAGGAGCCACCCAAAATCACCATGTAACAAGGCCCTAAGGGTTATCTACGGTTAGAGAATGTAGAGATGTAAGTTATGCAGCCTGATAAAGTGCACTCTACTGGTGTTCCCCTTCTTGCCCCCTGAATAATCAGAACAATTCTATTTGGCATCTATGCAAGCATTACACTGCATTAACTGAAGAAGTTCTGTGCCATCAAACACTGGGGGATCCTGGAATGCCCCAGTGGCTTTCACTGAAAGAAGTGTGTTGCCAGAACACCTTTCATTGGGGAAAGTTTGAAGTTAAGGATAGATGAAGGATGTCACTATGTAAGAAACTGCAGCAAAAAAGAATCTCTACATGAAGGAGCCAGCAAGGTTGGAAAGCCAGGGACACAAGCACAGGCTAAAAAAAGGAACCTGAATAAGGGTTTAAATAGATAAATAAACACATACCTTAAATATATGCCTATAAGCAACCACCTGGGACGGGGGGAAGGGATGGGACACACAAAAGGAGAAGTGCAGCTGTATCCCTTGGACTCTTTGCACACCTACAAAAAGAAGTGAGAGACCTATCTCCATAGCAAACAAGAAACATCTGCAGCACTAGTTTCTGTATTAAAGAGGCAGTAAATGGCACAATTTAAAAAAGAAAGGACTCCTATATGCATGCTCCAATGCATTTTGATTATGTTGAATCTGCTGGAGTGTTTTAATTAGAATGCTCCTGCATGCTGCAGTATTTC
>NW_005841930.1:446981-464538 GCF_000455745.1 Alligator sinensis | reverse complement strand
AGTGGTAGGGATATTTTAACTAAAACACATTGAACAAGCTTTAAAGTGCCCCTGCCATCGTTTTGAAATGTGGGGTGCTGAATACACGAGACACTGCAGGCGTTTTAGAGTGGTTCTTGAGAACTGTTTTAATTAAAACACGTCCTCCCTCCCACCCCCACAAACCCCATAGCACATGTAAAAATGCCCCAAATCTGCTTCTGTCTGAAAAAAACCCCCAAATTTTCTTTTGGGGGAGCCAAAAACCAAAAGGAGAACAAACAAAAACCTGACCAAGAAAATACACAAGATTTGCCAAGATTTGATAGTCATTGTTACTGATAAAACATGTAACATTTTAAAGGAATTTCCCTCATGCATAGCACAGTGGTTACAACTTCAGTTGGGGTAGCTACTGAAGCAGGTCTTAGTAGAAGTATTCCCCAAAAGGAATACAAGGAAAACATGTAAAAAAACATATAGAATTGGGAATGGGTCTTCATTATGTATTTATGGTCTAGTTATACAGACACTAAAGAAAATAGGTCAAGCTGATCAAGTAGTAATCTATGATGGGAGAGACTGATGGAATTCCTGTCAACTGTATTTTTGCCTTGTGGAGAAGTTAAGAGCATTCATAGTAAAAAGCCTGAACAAGAAGACTTCACATGAATAGAAAAGTTAACTGAGAATAAAAAGTTATTTCCATCAGCTACTTCTATTCCTCTACGGACATGCACGACTGCTGTGGAAAGTCATGGAAAAATACAAAGAGTGGAAGATATGGGAATAATTTTCTAGTGAGAGGAGTCTAAACTATAATACAATCAAGCTGGTCTCTTTTCCTCCCCCACAACCTCATGCCAACTGGTGTGCAGACCTAACAGTACTCAGTCTACTTCTAAAGTTCATCTCTGCATGGACCTCTCAGTATTTAATAAAAGTTTATGTAAAGAAATGTATTCCAGAAGCTGAGTTGATACTTGTTCTTTTATCAGAGATCTATTTTCAGAACTATTTCAAGTAATAATAGACTTCTGGTAACCCCCCTGCAAAAGATTCTATAACTCTTATGGAATTAATCACCCCAGCTGGAAGGTGTTGTTTTAACTGCCTTCCATTTCACATATCCTCAACATCAGAGCCTTTTTCAAAAGAAAAACCCACAGATCATGACAGGATTGCCTGACATTTGTTATCATGACAATTTTTTTGAATATGCAAGAAACAAGATGAACAAGATGGAACATGACAAGTAATGCAGTTCTGAGGCATACCAACAAACTGGTTTCATATTTAACGATATTGGAATTTGAAGAAGACCAGAACAAAAAAATATGTTGGGCACAGAACAAACAAAAGTGAAATGTAATTTGATCCAGACAAAACTGGTCCTGCCTGAACCTTAAGTGAATTTCAGTGTAAGAAGGTTCTCAGAAAAGTTCAATTAGGTCTTCAAGAGATCTTCTGAATATGTACAACACACAAATCTGGGAGAGTCAATAACAATTAAAACAAACCAGAGACAAATGACATGGCCCACTTGTCACAATATTTGGTACAAATTAAGCTCCCCCGTTAGATGGATAAGTGGCATGTTGGGCCATTTATGCAACCTTTAGATACTACTCCCCCTTGTATAACTTGCCTTTCCTGTCTTACTGGGCTTAGAAGCACTGAACAGCTCTGTAGTGATCTGGGAAGCGGCATAGCACTGGGAAAATCCTATAGATGTTAGCCAAAAGAAAACAAACAAATAAGCAACCCCCCCCACCCCCACGTAGTGACCAGTGCCACCATAGGTAGCCAGAAGCACAGCAAAATGGAAGGAGTGTGACCCAGTGAAAAGAGCACAGCAGTGGAAGGGACGATGTACTTGGTTGTGACTCCTGCTCTTAATGGGAGGTACCCCTTTCACTAAGGCATGTGCCCTTCTGGGTTGTATGCTTTCTGCACAAACATATCTTCTCTTCTGGCTGCCTGGTGGGCTAACTCCAACAAGAGGCCTGGAAGGTGCTCTTGGCACAACCTTGTAAATGGCCTTACAATTAAGGCACTTTGCATGAAATGGAAAATGCAGTTCCAAGCCTGCTTTGAGTAAGGGCAGACCTAAAACCTGGCTACCAATCTCCCTAGGAAAGTGTCCTTAACCAGTATGTTACTGAGATTAGAGGAAAGAGGGTCCTCCTTCTCCTCTATTTTGAGGTCTTGCATGGTGTCCTATGACTTCCTGGGAGAAGCAGGATTGAGAATCTGTGAGTGCAGCTAAAAGCGAGAGTTTTCATGCAATCTGGCCCCTGAAAGCACTCTACAGCCATGATCTAACACCTGTGCACAGCTGTAGAGCACTTCTAAAATGGCTGATCGCATGAAAAATTAACATCTGAACATCTAATAAGGTAACAGATTAAAGCAATCCACTTTAGAGTGCCTTAGAGAAATTCTGTTGCCTCAAGAGTTAATCTTTCACTCAGGGGCAGCGCTGGGCTGGTGTTTGCCCTGTCCCTGGGACTGTCAGCTGAGAGGGAGTGAAGGGAGCAGCTATGGCTGTCCCAACCTGGAGGAGGAGCATGGAACGGAGCCCCTCGCCTCACAGACCCCACCAGGTATACTGGCAGAAGCTGGGCTGGGCCCACAAGGTAAGCCAAGGGGCTCCATTGCACCCTGCGCCTCATCCCCCAGCTTTGAAGAGGTCTCTTGAGAGCAGCAGCTGCCAGGCAAGTGTGGCCTGAGCTGGAGGGGGAGGAGGGGTTGAATGGAGCCCTCTCACCTTGGGGCCCAGCTCCCCCCAAGACCCCAGCTGGGGTGATTGGTGGGGGTCACAGGGTGAGGGGCTCCATTATATACCCCCTGTACAGCTCAGGCTAGGCATAGCATCCCTGAATGACAGCTGGTGGGGAGTGGAGGGACAGGGCTGGGGAGAAGGGAGGTCCTGGCTAGCACCCCTGCCTGCTGGCCAGGAAGGCCAGTGCAGGCAGGCTTGATTCCTGCCCTCCCAACCCAACAGGTGAATGTCTGTTAGTTCAGGGGTTGCTCTAACTGGATGCTTTTTGTAAAGTGTCATGAGTTAAAGGGGGGCCCTGAACATCTGTCAGCACCCTGCATGAATGGCCCACAATGCCACTTAACAACTAATCTTAGCATTGCAAGTACTGCTTACGCATCTAAAGGTGGAATTGGTTTGGGGCATATAGACCCACAATAGCTAAGTTTAACTGCTGTATAGAAATTCAAATGCAGGACATGATGACATGCCAACACAAGAAATTCTCCTACTTAAGAACTCAACTCCCAGTCAAGTATGATACCTGGAAACATAAAACACCCTGCCTGTCAAGAAACATCCTTGTGAAAACTTACATACAAATTGGTTTAATGATAAAATGACTTCTGCAATTGTATCAAGCCTGAAGGCTACTCACAGGGCACAGAGGGTAGTTAACACCTTTAATGTATATTATTAATGGCATAAGGATCCTCTCCCTCTCTTGCAAGTTTGATGTTTTCACCACAGTATAATTTAAAAATGTAAAAATGAATAACTGTAGACACTTTTTGTTCTCATTATTGGAATCCTTTTAAAGCTACAGCATGCTCATAGCTTAAAAGAAAGAAGCACAGGTCATTGCTGTGGACATATAGCATGCATTATGCAGGATGTCAGATGAGATAATTTTAATGGGCCCTCCTAACCTTTAAAATCTATGAATCATGTTTTAAATGTATGTAGAATGGAGGTAGTGCCATTTAAATTAGTGACCTTATATTGCTCCTAATAATGATTTTTTTTAAAGGAAAAAATGGAATAGTCAAATGACACTTGCATTACTGAGAATCACTGCTAATTAGTCCACTCTCAGAACCCCTGAGACTTGGTTTCATTGCTTCAAGCCTGAAAGGTCTTTCCTATGTATAGAGTTAGGTACATACTAAAATGATAAGTCTGCAGTGGAGACATGGCCATAATCCTCCCATTGGTTCAAAGATTGGTCTATCTCCCACTTCTGTTTTGTGTTGTTCCTAGGCGGTGTGGGGACTGTTTCCAACCTGTTCCTGCATTCATTCAGTTGCTTATCACCCTGTTGGGGCTCTGTGCTTCTATATTGCTCATATGGTTTTTCATTATTCTATCTCTGGTCAGTCAAAGGTGGAGGCTCATTATTGGCGCTTCTTCTCCCTTCTGTTTCAGTTTTTAAATTGTCATTGCTTTTGACCCCACCCCTCTCCCCCCCACTGTCTAGAGTCTGTAGCTACCTCATATTAAGCATATCCCACTACTACTTGGGCTGTTGCCTCTTGGTCCTGGCTAAATAGTATATAATTTATATCAGTATATAATATTGAAGTAAATCATGTTAACATTTGCAGTTCAGGACTTGGGTTAGTTGTTGCAGTAGGCATTATTATGGCACCTGGCTACCAGGTGGTAAAGGAGCAGATACCCACTAAAAAATGAACAAAATGGCTATCTTGGGATAGGCAGACATAGAACATCTATACTGGTGTAACTAACACCAGTATCATTTTTACTATGTTTTTTTCCGCCAAGTACCATATTTCCCAGTATAGCTGTCGAAGTTTGAAGCCAAAATATTTACCTTTAAATTTCCACCTTGACGGATACACTGTATCAATACTTTTGACCCACCCACCCGAGTGCTGCCCCTGTCTGTGGGCCTTGCCATCACCATGGAGATGCCACTCAGCTAGACGCTGACCCTAGGCCCATCCCCTGTGAGCAGTGCTGCCTGGGCTGCATCAGCCAAGTGCTGAGCCCAGTCCCATTCCCTGTGAGTGACGCTGCCTGGGTCATGCCAGTCGATACTATGCCCATCCCCTGCAAGTGATGCTGCCTAGGATACAGCAGCTGAGCACCAAGCCCAGCCCGGTCCCCTGTGAGTGGTGAGCCTGGCCCTGGCCCTGGCCCTGCTCCCTACAAGTGGCACTGTGCCACATGTCCACCCCACAGGTGCCAACCCCACAGGGGGCACGCAGGGACTGGTATAAGTTGCCTGCATATTTCTGATCCAAATAGTTAGGTCAACTCATACACCAGATCTATGAAAATCCTAACATTTTGGATCAGAAAAACAGGGTCTACTTGTACACTGTGTTGACTTGTACACCATGAAATGTGGTAACTATATAGTTGGGTTCTTCAGTGCTGAAGAAGTTACACCAATGTGTGTCATTTGTTCAGGCCCTTTTTCCATTATTTGCATGGCTATTTGATGGTTAGACTCAGACCTGTCCATCTGTGTGTAGTTGCCTTAAGACTTTGGCTCTTCTGTTGCTGTCTGCTTGGATTGACCTTCTCTTAACTGCTTCCAGGTACTGTCTGCTTTCATTCTGCCAGCATGCAGCAAACTGCCTGTCATGGGAAGAAGAATCTTGCTCTCCAATCCATGAGTTCCTGTGCTGGCTACTAGCTAGCCCCTGGAGCGATAGACTGCACTGATCCAACATCCCTGCTGGTCTGTTTTGCCTTTGCCATATATATCTTGACTATTTTTATTGCTGACTCTGGCTTATCATTACATATTAGTACACCAGAAAAAGGACTCTCATATTCAAATTCCCATTTGGCACTGAATTCTGCTACTGTGTATTGAGGCCCATTGTCTAAGCAGAACACGTCAGGGATGCAATACTTTGCAAAATGCCCTTTCAGTTTCCTGATCTCAGTCCTTGCTGGAGCCTCTTTATCAGAAAATGAAATACTAATTTACTGTGGCCATAGTGTTCCTGTCATTAGAAATGAACATTTCTGTTCAGCCCTTTTTCTGGGTTGGGCTGGGAATTCATAAGGCCCTAGAGTCTTCTTCTTTTGTTGATCACTATATGTTTAGCACATGTTACACTATCTTTGTTTTACACTATCCTTACATTCTCTCAGCTGGGCATTCATACCTTACTAGTAAATATCCTCTGACTCAGCTCAGGCATATCTTTATCCCCTGCTTATGAGTGTAGCTGGAATTATATTGCATCGGACTCCATAATCCAGTTGTAATCAAATTACTCATTGATCGAAATTCATAGTTGCCAATATGGTAATTGGATTACTAGCTTTAGGATCTCTTAAAGTTGCAATCTAGACACTCTCCTTTTGGCTGGAAGTTACTGTGTTATCAAGCACTGTGCATGCTGCTTTTTCTTTCAGTTCCAGGGGTAGGTGTAATGTCAGGACATTAATTAGTGTTTTGATTCTTTTTCTTTTCCTCACCCACTTGGACCAATGTCCATAGTATTGCTTCTGCTTTTTTGTGTTGCTTTCTGCAGTATATAGACTGGACCATAAAGCATCAACTTTCTGTCTTGTTATTTTGACGTTTTCCCTCAGCAGTTCAGCTGTTCTTGCTATTTGGGAACATTTCTCTGGGTTAGATATGATTGTTTCAATAGTCTTGTAATGCTAGATTCAAGTATCTCACAAAGAACCCTGTCTTAACAGTAATTTATTTTATCCATAGAGTTACATGTGATTCTAGAGTTCTGAGCTCGACAGTGTAAATATGTGTTTCTTCTTTTGTGTCTTGGCTTTGGATTAAAAACAAAACCCTCCAAAATTAAAACATTTTTTTCTGCAGTCTCATTCTATCAGATCAGAGTATGCAAACACATTTATCAGTTGTTCCAGTGTTTTAAGCATGATTCCATGCCACAATCTTTCACTCGCTTCTTGATTTTTCCTCCTGTGGAAAAATAACTATTTTTTATTATTCTCCATGCTTACAAAATTAAACTGGCTCTTAATTAAGAAATGTATTTACAGAGATGTTGCAATGGCAGCTAACACTCAAGCAGAAGGCAGGGTAGATTTGCATTTTATAGCCTAACTAAATCAGAGTCCCTTCATAGCAACCGATGAAGTAAGTTTCTGCTTACGAAAGCTTATGCATCCATCTCTAAGCTTCTGCTTTGCAGAAGGTATAAATGTACTCTATCTTCTGTTTGACTTCAGATTAAGGCCAGGTACAGACATGGCACTTTTATCAGTCTAAGTGATTGGAAAATGGTCTAAACCCATAACAGAATGGAAGTTCAGCATATATAGGCTGTTTTAAAAATGGTGGAATGAGGTCTAAGATAGACCTGGATCAAAGTGTACTCAAACTTAATCTATTTAGTTTAGATCAGTGTATCAAATTTCAGTATACGTTCCCCTATTGATTCAAGTTAGGTTGCTGTCTGCTGGCATCCCAGGACCCTTTGTGGTCCTCTGCTAAGCCCCATTCACAGGGAGGTTCACTAGCACTCACACCCTGCTGGCAGTTTTGGCCAAGCATCCAGTAGGCCCTGCCCCTGAGCTGTTACAGAGCTGAGTCAGCACAGACCCTTTCTGCAGCCCTGTCTCCTGCCTCCCGCCAAATGTCAGCTGCAGGCAGGCAGCATGGGGAGGAAGGGAGGCATCTGTGTCCCTGCTTGAATGCCATCAGAATATACACACAGATCTGACACTTAAACCTTGGAGACCGCCCCCCCTCCCCATGCAAGTGGGCACAGCACCACAGGGTCCAACCAGACTGCTGTGCACAGGCAAGCATTCCTCCTTTCTCCTGCCACTTTGTCTGTCAGCCACAGGCATCTGTCACCTGCAGGCAGGCAGTGCAGAGGGAGGAATGATTGCTTCTGCCCAGCAGCCGGAACGGGCTCCATGTGTCAGGTCTATGTGTACATTGTGGGATGCTTCATGAGGGGGTTCGAGCAGGGACACACATGACTCCCTTTCCCCCCCCCAGCACTGCTTGCCTGCAGCTGACAGTTGTCAGTAGTTGACAGACAATGTGGCAGGGGGAACGGGGACTGCTTGCCCATACCTGGAAGTCAATCAGGAATGGCCCGGGTGCTTGGCAGTTTCTAGCAGCTGAGGGAGCCCATAGGGCATGATGGGAGGCATACAGAAGCACCCTCAACCTGCTGGCCTCAGCCACAGCAGGCAGTCTGCATGCTCTCCTTCCCCACCACCCAAAGAGTGAATGCTACTGATCTGTTTGCTACTGATCAAATCTACACTGCTTAGAGAAGAGCACATAACAGATCTATTCTGCCTTGGGCTTTTTAAGTATCTGTACTTAGCCTAACATGGCAAAGCACCTCTTTCAGCTATCTCTCAAGCCATTTGTATAAAAACTAACTTCTGGTGCCTTCTCAAAATTCTTTCAGGAACCTGTACACCTTCCAGCTTTCATGAAGAATGGAAGTCAATGGACTGAAGTCAATAGGAGTTGGACACATTGGCTCACTGGGAAATAAATGAATAAATAAATAAATATGTATATATTTAGCGATCTCTGTCTCTCTATCTCCTTCTCTCTGGTTAGTTCTTATGTTGCTAACCTTGGACCAGAACAGTCCTTCTCAGTTTTTTCTGGTTGGCTTCCTCTTACTCCATGTAAAAAATTCTCAGGGCCCCTTTAGATTTACTTTAAAAGAAAGAGTAAAAAATGCAACTACAAAGTCAGTGACAAGCCCATGTAATTTATTTATGTGTTTGTTTAAAAAGGCTGACAGAGAATACCTGCTCTTAATGGCAAAAGGTGTAGCAGATGTAAAGGGGAGACACTTTTCTTTAACTTGCAATAAAATGTTCAGCGCATCACAAATCCCTGATATTCACTTGCAACCCCTTAAGATGACATGCTCATGACATTATGTTGCCTTCCAAAGATTCACACATTGTCATGATACCCCTGGAGCAGACCAGAAGTCACTATCTCTACTCCCCTCTCCCCTTTTCCCCACTGCCAGGTCTTCCACTGCTCCAGGGGGAGAATAAATTGTGTCAAGTCAATAACTGGTTAAATGTATGTTTTTTGATATACTGGTTTTGCTATGCTGTTGGAAATGGCACTGGGCATGGCATCAGGGCTCTCCCTCCTTTTCAACACTTCTCATCCACCCACACAAAGCAAGCATAATTTAATTAAATATGATTTTATAGTACAGGAAACCCTGACGGATTTAAAATTGGTGGGTTCAAATATTTGCAGTGCGCCACACCAACCCACGCTCTCTCCCCGCGCAGCGTGATGACACTTTGTTACTGTGCTCCGCAAGTAAGGGGTGGTTCGAGAAATTTAAAAAGAGGCACAGCCTACATAATGTGAAGTTGATAGGGGAATTGGCATCCTCAGACCATGAAGCAGCGCGGGATTATCTCCCACAAGTCCAAACAAGTTTTCAACACAGAAGACGCAGTACAGTATTCATGGATTTTCCCATTCGCAGGGATCTCTAGAATGTATCCTCTGCAAATGGCAAGGGTCTTCTGTATTGCTGCTACAGCAAATAACTGACTATTAAAAAAGTGTCTTGTTTTCTTACCTGGATTTGCATATTTGATAGCTAGAACCAAAAATGGGAAAAATAAATGGATTTGACAGATTTCCAGATATAGTACAGAAATGGAAATGGCATTCTATAGCTTGCCTAAGATGTAGAAACCCATACAAACTAAACTGACTAGATGAAGACTAAAAAAGCAAACTAACTATGTATCTTATGTTTTATTATTTTGGTGCAGTGCTTCACACACATGACAGTTCAGGTTAGACTAGGAGGCAAATATCACTCAAAGCCGTCGCCTACAGCAGTGATGGCTCATCTCATACAAAATTCAGTTCATTAAACAAATTCTTAATTTGACCAATATCATCAGGTTCAGCCGTGTCACTAAGGCACAGCCCAGGGGTAAGAAATGATCACAAAGATCATTCTAGAACTGGAACTGCAGGGGTAAACAGCCAGAGGAAAGCACAATCTAATAGTGAAGTTTGGGCTTTGACTATGGAGTGGAAAGAAATGCAGCTACTAGACTTGCTGACTTTTGCTTCTACTGCCCTAGTAAATACATTTTAAATGAACATGACATAGCTTTTGATCCTTTAGAGATCTATACTTTTCTCCTATTTCTCCACTTGTAAGATTCTGCTTCTTAGTGTTCTGCAATGAAGGCTACTGAACGTTTTCTTTTTTCAATGCAAATGCATTTCTAACTTTCTTTTTCTTTAATTTGGCGATCCATCTTCTAAGTGGCCAGGGACCAACATGCCCAATAGGCTTCAAGGGCCAAGTACCACATGCATGGCTTCTGGTGACTTCACATGGGTGCCTCCTCCCTCCCCTTCCCCCCCACCCCCAATCACTGCACTGTGTGCCTTTGTGGGCATCCTCATCAGATTGCTGCATCATGTGCCCATGTGTCCCAGCCTCACACTCAGCTCCCTCTGCTTTGGGGCAGGCACAGAAAGCACATGCCAGAGGAGGGGTTGGGGAATCTGGTGACTCTAGCTGCCAGTGGCCAGGCCTTGGGGGCAACAATTTAACCCCTCATGAGCTGCATGAGGCTCTTGGGTCACCAGTTGGACAGCCCTACTTTAACCAAGTGGTCTGCTCATCTTTCATTCTTCTGTATCTTTTCATCTTTTCTTTAGTTTATCACCCAAATATTTAAACACTCCTCTTCATGACAAGCATGTGTAAGCTGGTTTAACTGCCAATTTTGTTAAATTTAAGTTAAAAGATAGGTTAAAATAATGTAATATAGTGGTGCTCAACCTACCTGGTCCTATGGGCTGGATGAGTATTGTCGGGCCAGTCTCTAGGCTGGGTCCTACAGGCAGGGTCATTTTGAAGGCCTGATCCAGCATGAGGTCAGTCCATAGATATGATCCAGTGGTTTGGCTTGGCCCAATCACTGGGCCAACCCCATGTTCTGGACCCTGCTGTGGACCAACCATGTGCACCAGTGCAATCTTAGTGCATGAGGCCATATCACTTGACCAATGAGCAGGGCTCTATTGAATTCACAATTTTGAGATTTTCATGGAAACTGCAAATTTGGTTAGCCCCCACTAAAAGTGTGGGAACCACAAAAAAGTACAAAGTTGGCAATGATCCAGGGATGGGGAAGGGGAGGGAGAGGAAGAAGAGAAGAGAGAGCTTTAAAAACAGAAAATGGCAGAAAGCCCTGGCATCCTGAAGCATGGGAGGAGGGGTGGGGGAGAGGAGGGAGACATTTTAGTGGCAGAGGGCAGTGATCACCCCTGCCCCGTGCCTCTGATTGGCTAAGGGACCCCAGAACTTGCACCCCTCCCCAAAGACTGACAGATGGCCATCTGTTGATATTCAAGGAGGGGCAGGACTTCCAGGGGCCTTTGGCCAATCAGAGGCCTGCCACACTCCGCTGAAAAAAATGGCACCTGGCACCACAATCAAACCATGAAATTGGAGGGGGGGGGGGAACTCCCCCAAATTTGGTAGGTACCTACCTATATGGCTTCCCATCAGTCTAGAAATTTGGCAGCAGAGGAGTGGTGGCAACATTAATTTCTGTGGCTCTGGGAGCCATGGCAGTTAATGCTACCATTACATTCCCACCAGCATAGGTGGGATCCTGCTATTTCTACCCCACGGCCAATTTTCCAAACCCTTGGGGACCGAACAGAGCAAGCGACAATTCCACAGACTTGAGCACCACTGATATAACACAGGAAATTATATTTACTATAGCAGTTGGCAGTTTCTTCCTGTGATGCATAAATAAGACAACTTCTATGTGTAAGGTTTGTTCAGTTTTGCAGGCTTTGACCTGTATGTTGTAAAACATTTATTCTTGCAACCTCCACTCTTCATATTCTAATAAACTTTTCAAAACATTCACTCAGGGGACTGAAAGTTTCCATGCTTTGTATGCCTTTAAAAGGTGGATTTATTTTTAAGAAAGTTTAAGAAAAATCCCTTCAGCTGTTTTTAAGTTATACCATATGAGAGAGTGAAAAAAAAATCCAAACTATTTCCATTGTTTTAAAGCAAGGGATTTTCTTAGACAGAAAGCTGATATGAAAAAAGCTTGTATTTGGCACATAGATGGGCAGGGTCTTCATGCAGAAGACATATGCCTTAGTTTAATTGGGGGAAAAAAATGTAAAGCTAGCAAAACACTCCAGAACCTGCTTATTGATCATGTTCCTATTATTAACAGTGCGTAATGAAGCCCACATTCCTTTATGATATTACTGGAAAGCCTGGGAACAGTGCAGAAAATAATGAGAAGTGGGCTGTAGTCTCAGAGTGTTTTGGAAGCAATTTTTATTAGACAAAATGTAAATGTCTCATTGAAATATAACAGATATATTTTGCATCATGGGCAAGTGAAAACTGTGATTCCAACCTTAGAGTTTCTCCATAAAATTGACAGAATGCATTGTAAAACTTCTATATCTTCAGGTAAAAGGTTTCTCTCATGTTCTTTACAATGGTACTGCTTGTTGATAATCAGCAGTTTTTTAAAGAACCAAGAAATTAATTAGCAAATCTTTCTTAATTTTAAGTTGATCTTCTGTACAAACAAGAGATACGGGACCAAATCCTAGTTCACTTTACATGCATAAATGGCACTTAGCTGGCTTTCATTTATTAATTTATGTATATATGATCTGAATCTTATTTCACATTGAGTGTGGCTGTATAAGTATGCACACTGCTACTGAGCATGTTGAGTAGACTGACTTTTGGTCAGACAAGTATATTGCCATACGTGCATATGTGAGCACCAGTCTCAAAATTCTGGCACAACAAAAAGCAAGAGAGCCTCTTAGGTTTTAACTTAATATCTATAGTGATTAAGAGGCACTCCTAGGAGCTAGGAGAACAACTCAGACAGGAGCCTGGATCATCCAGACAAGCTTTGAACATGCAACTGTCTGACTTCTTAGCATCATACTCTAACCACTATGCCCAAAGGTTGGTGTTTTCTAGTTTTCTACTTGAAGCTGAGCCACTAAATCTTGCACTTCATAGTCATGGAACAGTGGAGAAGTGTCTGCCCATTTAGAGAAGAGTCCAGGTTAGATCATAGGTCATCTCAAACAACAGCCCTATCACTGTGCCACATAACCTCAAACTTGCTTTCTTCTTCCTGCCCCACATTTCTCTCTCTATTGACTGCCCAGAGGGTTAGAGGAGAGCTGGTGAGGGTTATGTTAGGGATCTCTAAGAAATTTAAAGGGTTAATTAAAAAAAAGGCACACGTGCAAAATTCTCAAAGTCACTTAGCCTTAGTCCTATTGATTAACAGAAAGATCAGACTGGTTCCTCAGGCTACATCTACACATTACACTTAAGGCATGATTTTTTCACACATGGGGTGGTTACCCAGCCAATGTTCAACTGATTGAGTAATAAAAAGAGGAATAAGCTAAAAAGTTATTCCAGAAAATATATGTAATAACGTTGTAGCTGCTTCCTATCACACCATTAGTTAAATGCATATCCAGGGACCCCTGCATCTGGGAGCCCCATTAGCTGATCAGAGCTCCTAGTTGGGGTGGGGTGGCAAGGCATGTAAACCTTTGAGCCTGGGATCTCCCCGCTGACTGAACTCCCAGCTGTGGTGCAGGGTGGGGGGGCATACTCTATGCACCTTCATGGAGCTGCACTGCATCTGCTGTGGTCTCTCAGCCATGGGTGTTGCCCCATGCACCACCATGACTGGGAGACCAGCTGTTGCAGTTTTCCAGCTGCGTGGGTGTGTGGGGTATCCCCACAGCTTGGAGTCCTGTCAGTTGAGAGGGCTCCCAGACATGAAAACTTGCTTCTAGCCGGTCCAGGGGAAGCCTGGGATTAGGCTCACCCTGTACCAGCAATAAGATATAATGGGGTCTGATTCATGATTCTAAAATCAAGCCTCCTGTCATACTTGTGTGGAATGGCAGGAGGTGTGATTGTGTGGCTCATGCGTTAGATTTCATCGCACCTTTACCTGCATGTGTAGAAGGGTCCTTAGGCATTTCCAATTTAGGCAGAAGCATTCCTAAAGATTGGATTCCTTCCTACAGTAGGGTGAATAAAATAAATAGGATTACGTGTCTCATCTGTTCCCCTTAATAGATAGAGATAGGGCTTCTGAAAGGCAACGCAGAGACGCCTAAAGGCAAGTGATCCAGTAGGAAATGCTGAGCACCAGGATGCATCTGAACTCCAGTTCGCTCTGGAGCTTCAGAGTTTGACTGGGTGGCACACTAGGGAGCTCTGTCCAGCCATAGTCACAATGGGCTTTTATAGATGTGCTCTGGGAGGTAGGGGTGAGGGGAGCTTGAATTAGAGAGGCTCTGAAAGCTGTTCTAGTTAAAGTGCCCAGAGTGTCATGTGTATCAACATGCCCATGCTGAAAAGTGGTGGTGGGGGTACTTTAAATAAAGCTTGTTTAATGAGCTTTATTTAAAGTGCCCCCACCACCATTTTTCAGTGTGGGAATGCTGATACATGTAATGCTGGAGTCTGCTGGAGTGTGGTACTTACCATGCTCTAGCAGACTTGATTAATGAAATCTGCTTCGACATATTGTAATTACAGTGCATCAGAGTAGCCTCTCTGCATGTGTGTAGGTGCTCATTATGGTAGTACTGATAGTAACTCTTCCCACTTTTTGCATAATGGTGGTTGGGGAGTTCACTCAGAAAATTGGAGACCTGGCTTTTAGAACTCCCTCACTACAGTACCATTCAAATTTATGTCTCTCATTTCCCAGGATACCTCCATAACCCTCAGGAAAGGGAATAGTTGGAGGAGGTGGCACCTTTCATCCTGCCTCTTCAGCAAGGTGCTTACATAGGAGGAAGTAGTCCTAAGATCTGGTCTCTGCTCCCAGATTTAGTTTTGTGTTTTATATTAGAGTCTCACTGGATAAAAAATAGAAATAAACTAGGTCTACGTTCCGATCTAGAAAACACATGGATGCTTAACTTCATATACGTGTGTAGTCTCATTGAATTCATTTTTTACATTAACTGTATACATAAAGTTTAACATGTACATAAATGCTTGCAGGAATTCATGCTTATCAGGATTTCATGCTAAAACTATAAGTAGGGAAGAACTGAAGATGTGATGAAAGGGAAAGTTTACTGAAATATCATTGCATAGTTACTGCTTATTTTTACATAGAGCCAATCACATGACAGAATTCCAGTTGTGCTGGACATTCTAATATTTTATAATTTGTTTTCATTTCTATTCAGTATGAAAAGTCAAAATATCCTACATTTATATAAATATTTTGATTTTGAAATATTTTGATTCAGGCTGACTTGTAAAATATTTCATGCATATTTTCTTTAGCAACAATTTAAAAATGGCAAATTTGGTATTTTTTTCTACTAGAAAAAAAAAAGATCTTGTAGAGACCTCATTAAAATATTGTGATGGAACATTTCTAAGTCTTTCTGGTCTTAGGAATGACCCTACTATGTATTTATCTCTTCATCAATTATGTAAAGTTAATATGTACAAAGAAATAAGATAGTTCTGACTTACTCATGTTAGGCATTGGAGAATTCTGAATTTATTTCCAATTAAATCATGATTGGTTTTCAGCAAATGGGGCAAATTAAGACTTCAAATGTCAGATTGCAACTGTATGCCTGTCTTTTGATCCATTATGCCCTTCATTTCACAAGAACTTCTGGCATTTCATTTATACCCCATGCAACTCTTGAACCAATGCTAAACCCATAGTCCTTAGATCTTCTCACTCATGAAATTGCTTTTCAGACGCAGGAGCAAATAGCTCTTTGGTAACAAGTAGCCAAACAAGTACCTGATTATTTGTAAATATTACAACCATTAGATGAATGCCCAGGCAGGATATTACAGTTGTATACAGCCTTAATAGACAAACATTTTGGCAAGTTAACCTAACTAATAATGCTTCAGTGATTTGGCTTTCACATTCCTAAAGAATGAATACTGAAAAAAATGAGGAAAGAGTCAATTGAATCTGAAAATGTGTCTATGAATTTCATGTAGCATAGGAGAACAGATTCTGGATACAGGCAGGCCTTGAGTGTGTTGAAAACAAAACCAAAAATCTAAAGTAGTAGTTATACTTGCTTTCCAGCTTTTGTAGCCTCTCTATAACTTATTCTTAATCAGAGAGTTGTTAGTCAGGTTAGTCTGAAGTCAAGTGAAAAGCAGGGTTGATTTGCACTTTGTTGGCTAACCAAAGTATGTATATATATATATATATATGCAACATACTGTAACAGAAGGGATTCTTACCCGTAGAGGATGTCCCATGGTGACCTGAAACCAGGCTGAGCCTGAGAGATTTTTGTCTCTCTGAGGACCAGAATGAAAGGTCTGCACCAATTCTGCCTTCAGGCCCTGGAAACAGGGTCCCTGACAGAGCCCAAGACTTTTGCGGCCAGGATGGTTTGGTCACTTAGCTCTAGTGCAGGAAGATGCCTGTTGGGGATAGTTGGAGAATGGAGGGAGGGACAAACCACTGTGCAGAGATTGCAGGGATCTCACTGGGGGACTGGAGTGGCAAGGTGGAAGGCTGTAGGAGCCGAGCCACCTATTGCATGAGTGAGGGAAGTGAGCAGAGCTCAGAGGCAAGCCCTGGGTCTGATTAAAGGGGAAGCATGCAGGGCTGGGAGTTGGTGAGTGGGCATAGTCCTCTCCCCTTGGAGTAGACCCTGGTGTGGGTTGGCCTTGAGGGGAGACCAGCCTCAGCCAGCGAGAGTGTAGCTGAGGACAACAGCCGGCGGGGGGAGAAGGACAACTAGAGAAGCCCTAACCCTGAGTGTCAAAGAGGGCTGTTGGAGTGAGAAACTAGAAAAGTAGACCACCTTCCCTGTCTGAGGGGCAGAGAGGAGTGTTATGGGGAATAGGTTGTTTATGTTTTACAGGAGGCTGAGCAAGGTCACCAGCTGTTGTCAGGAGTAGGGCCTTGGGGCCATGGAGGGAGTTCCCATTGCACTCACACCTGACTGATCATGCTTGCTTGAACTAAGACATCTTCAAGGCAACAGTAGTCAACTGAAAGACTGTTATTCTGTGTGTCTATGACAGACCTACCAGGACTGCATCATTTTTTTTACAAAAAAGGGGATGTCCATGTTTTGTTTCTTTTGCGTTTTGGATGCGCATAAGGTTGCCTAACTGTATGGGGAATAGATCTACTGTTGCTTTAGCACAGGTGTGATCACCTACCTATATGTGTATATATGTTGTTACAAAGTTATATATATTTATAAGCGTTGAGTTCATTAGTACTATTCCATAGGTTAATAGAGTTATGAATTAAACCTTTGAATAGGTACCAGTGTATGTATATGAATATAAATACATATTGTCACAACCCAAAGTTGTGGGGTTTTTTGTTTGTGTGTGCTTCAGCATCGCTAAATCATGTTCCCGCCAAATTGCAGCTCTTTTGCATGGTGGAGTGTTCTGTTGTAACGGAGAACCCGCGTGCAGGAGCTTTTCCCACCAGTTCTGTAGCTTTCTTTGCATAGTGCATTTCTTTTGCATTATAGTGATGCACGATGCAAAGGAGTTCCTGCCATTTGTATTTAGATTCATGCCACATTATTGGCTGGTTCTAAATGTAGGCATACGTGGCGGCTAGCTATTGGCTTGCTAGCCGTACAAAAGGCTTGGGTAGTTTCCGCCCAAGTTGGAGAGAGAGAAAGCACGTGGAGTTCGGGAAAGGAGCGTGAAGATCTCTAAGCGCTGCTGATCCATATGAACCCAGCTTTTTCCTTAAGAGGGCAACAGAGGTTTAATTTGT
>NW_005841930.1:443089-446717 GCF_000455745.1 Alligator sinensis | reverse complement strand
GGCCCCCCAGCCACAGCCTGTGTGCACAAAGACGGGCCCGGCTCGCCCCCGGCTTGCACATGGCGACCCAGATGGGATCGAGAGAGAACTCGCACATGGAGATCCAGGTGGGATTGAGAGAGGGCCCGCACACATATATAATATATATCCTTCTTATGTTCCCATGGGGTAATTTCCTACCCCAGACACATATTTTGTGCAGTATCTTAAAGTTAATTAATCCTAATTTTTTTTCTTTTTAGGACATTGTCACTGGCACTGCAGTGCACCATATCCCCAAAGAACAGAGAGCTTACATGAATGGTTTTCTCTCCATGGATGAAAAACTGCCCAGGCATGAATGTGTTTTTCCATATGGGGTAACAACTTACCCCGAGCCTATGTTAACGCATTGGAGTAACTTGTTACAGTAGTGCAATTTCTGTATAAACGAAAGGCCTAAACCTTTTTGGCCACTTTGGATGGATGCATCTGAAAGGTCAGTATTCATTCACACCTCATTCATGTCCACTTCAGGTATCCATGGTATCTAATGGAGGGCCATCTTCCACTTTGCTTTTGCAGAAGATGTGGTAATCCCTTTTGCTAACCACTTTGTTTGCAGGCTGCAAGGTCATCAAAATACCCTGCCCTTTGCCAAAAAGAGCAAATCCTTTGTCACACCCAAATCCACCTCTGTTCTCTTTTCTCATGGCAAAACTCTGTTTTACATTGCTCCTTTCATAAAAAACAAGCTAGTTTTCCCTGACTTTGTTGGAAGTGAGGACACCCCAAAATGATACCTATCTAAAGCTTTGGATGTTGTGGCAGTTGAGTGGTAGGCCAGGCTGTGGCCAGTAGCCCCGAAACGGCAGGTGGGTACTTTTGACCGATGGAGCGGAATTAGGCACTGAAGCGTATTGGTTGAACAAAGAGATTATTTACTTACGCCGTCAGTGTACACAGCGCAGGAAGAAGAACTGACTTAGGTTACAGTTGCAAACGTGAGCTCTCCGAGTCAGACAAAATGACATGAACGGCTTATCGGGGCGGCAGGGCATGGGGGTACGTCGGGATGGTTGGCGACGGGGAGTCGTTGGTGGGTGATCAGTCCGCCAAGTTCACTCCGAGATGTGTGCGGAGTTCTCCGACTTGGGCGGAAACTGCTTTAACTTTTATATGACTAACAAGCCAATCTCTAGTCTCCAAATATGAATAATTATAACTGGCCAATGGTGGTGCGCGTATTTGCATAAAGTTGGCGGGAACTTTTACTGCACCGGGGTTTTCTACCGTAGTGGAAAATTCCACTGTGGCGAGAAATTCCACTGTGTTATAGGTATCAAATCAATGAAACATTCCACTGTGACATGGGCACTCAACTACTGGGTTCTGACATGCCCCCCTGCCTATGGCACAGTTGGAATTAAACCACATGTAAGCCGTTTAAGTCATCATCGTCTCATTCGGGAGGTTCATATGGCAAACGGGTATACACATAAACAGACAATGAATCAAGTTCGTTCTCAATGAAGTGGAGTAAACAATAACCAACACAAACACAAATACACATAATTAGATTAGTTACAAAAAGTTCAACTATAAGGGCTTCGGTGGGTGTCATGGCGACGCCAAACATTGGGCTCCTGTGTCTCTGGTGATGTTCCCTTTCTTTCTCTCTCTCTGGGTCTGCTGCCATCATGTATCTCGGGTCTTGGACCTGTGAAGAAAAATTTCTCTGAGCACTTAATTTATTAGCCGTAAACAACAGATAGCTAGTCATGGTGGACAAAGATTTGCCGCTGTGTTTCGCCCTCTTTACAGCACACGATACAGGTGCTCGGAGATGGTTTCACTTGGTTAATCCTTTTCCTGTACACTTATGGACTCGTTCTTTGGCTCTTCAGCATGTTGGAAGCCTAGCTTGTATGCTAGTTGCCATTGTCCCGCGTCTTCTAGGATGCGCAGCTGTTGCTTGGTGAGTTTAGAACAATGTAGGAGAAATCCAAACATGGCCCGTTCTTCCGGTGTTCTCTGTGGCAACAATTGTAATGTTTGTCAAGAGTCAGACTCATGACATCTCGTGTCCTGGGCCTCGATCAGGTATGCAGCGGGTTGATGTTCTGAGTCGCTGGAGGTTCTTGTGTCCGATGTCATAAGGATCCGCAGTCACGGGAGTCAACTCAAGAGATTACCTGCGGGTTGGCCAGCTACTGGGCTGAGGAAAACCCGGAGTGCTACGACATTCTCTCCTCCATAGACTTCTACACAGTCCTCTATAGCTTTGCGGGTTACCGGGATGGCTCTAGGGTTTCTCAAGTGACGGTGGGGCCATCTCTCATTGTGTTGGGCTTGTGTTAGTCCCAGCTGATGCACTCTTGGATTCCAAGAGCAGTATGAAACCCCTATTATAGCCAGCAGAAGTTGTTCCGCACTAGTTTTTCCCGGTTTATCGTCATGCCACACATAAGACTTATGGCTAACTTGGCCTGCAACGAGCGCTGGAAGCGGGATGGGCCAATGAACATTACTCGCCACCATGTCCAGGTCAGTGGCGTGCCCCCCACTCCATGAGGCTTGACGGGTTAGAAAATCAGCCTCTTCCAGGTTCAGCAAGTCTGATCCGAACTCCATGACTAGGCATCCCAGCCACACAGCTAACAGTTCTTCAGGGTTGATTTGTGATTCTTGGCACAATTCCTGCAGTTCTTCTCGCTTGTGGATGCGGTATGCAGTGGTGGTGCGGGTTGCACCCTGTGCCTCGACTCGTCTTACTAAAACCACAGGGTGAACGGCTACTGAGAGAGCATATGTATCTAGTGGAAGGAGTGGATACAACCCCTCCCCTCCGCAAGGGGGCAGGAATGTCGGAGATGACGTTACCTCGGGGGGCAGGGCCGCGGGTCGCGTAACCGCCCCTTCTTCCCCGGGACTTTCCATGCGCTTCTCTTCTTTCCCAGTGCCATCTTGGAATGGTGGCGGATCGGGGTTTTCTTTTACCGCTGTCTCTTTGACCGCCTGAGCGGCGTTGAGCAGTTGGGCCTCTAGATCGGCGTTCTCCCGCAGCAGAGTTGTAACGGCGCGGAACATTACATTCAACATTTTTCCCCTTTCCCATTCCGGGCCTGCCCACTGCGTCGCAATGCGGCCCTCCGTCTCCAACTTTTCTCGGAGATCTGAGAGAAACTCGTGGCCTCTCGACCCGGGCGCCAAAGCTGGGGGATTAAACTGGTCGGCTGGCGTCGGTTCTCCTCCCTCCCGCACATATCTTATACACCGGGTGTACTCCCGGGCAAGGGTTGGGTCTGCTCCGCCTGCTGATCTGACTCCAGCAAAGGATACGGTGCCTACTTTGCCTCGGGGCCTAAATAGGACCCGCTCGCTACTCATCACGCACCCGAATGCTCCGGGGTGAAGATGTGCTTCCCACTCTCTTGAAACGTCCTCTTCCCCTTTTATCGAAAGGTAGCCGCTGATGGGCCTCTCACTTGTTCCACCCACCTGGTGATAGGCGATGTGTGTCCACAATTCTTTAGCGTTCGACACGCAGCATTCCCCACTGCGCCATGGGCAGTTCTTAACTAGTTCCAACTCCATCGCGTCTTCCCCAGATCCTGTTCGTGACGCCATGTGGCGGTCGAGGGGTAGG
>NW_005841930.1:412701-443075 GCF_000455745.1 Alligator sinensis | reverse complement strand
AGCCCCGAAACGGCAGGCGGGTACTTTTGACCGATGGAGCGGAATTAGGCACTGAAGCATATTGGTTGAACAAAGAGATTATTTACTTATGCCGTCGGTGTACACAGCACAGGAAGAAGATCTGACTTAGGTTACAGTTGCAAACGTGAGCTCTCCGAGTCAGACAAAATGACATGAATGGCTTATCGGGCCGGCAGGGCACGGGGGGTACGTCGGGATGGTCGGCGACGGGGAGTCGGTGGGTGATCAGCCCGCCAAGTTCACTCCGAGATGTGCGCGGAGTTCTCCGACTTGGGCGGAAACTGCTTTAACTTTTATATGGCTAACAAGCCAATCGCTAGTCACCAAATATGAATAATTATAACCGGCCAATGGTGGTGCGCATATTTGCATAAAGTTGGCGGGAAATTTTACTGCACCGGGGTTTTCTACCGTAGCGGAAAATTCCACTGTGGCGAGAAATTCCACTGTGTTATAGGTATCAAATCAATGAAACATTCCACTGTGACATGGGCACTCAACTACTGGGTTCTGACACAGAGAAGAAATAGAACAACATCAGACTGCAATACAGCGTACAGTATGGAGTTGCCTTCAATGGTAAAGGCTTGACACCCACCATGCCTCTTTTACCTGCTCTCAATAAGCCCCTGCATGTGTGGTTTCCAAACAGCATCCACCCACATTTGGCTTGCCTGCAAAAGGTGGATGCTGGTCTCTGGCTTATGTGCCCAGCAGTAGAGGGTGCTACCTGCACTGCCATAGGGCAGGGCAGAATTGCTTCTGTGACAGCATAGGTGGACAGGCTTGTCTTTGATTGTTATTTACATCAAAAGCTCTGTTATACAGAACCCATGGGGAATGGGGGGTGCCAGATAACCAAATATGCCAGTTACCTGAGAGGCATCTTTGCTTGGTTGGACAAAGATGCCCCTCCCATCGTGTCTGCTGCATCAGTGTGCCGGGGAACTGTGCCGCTCCTCCCACCCCTCCCCTGGTGTCAGTGTGCTGGGGGACAGGGAGGAGGCTCGCACAGGCAGCTTTGCCCCAGGCCGTGGCCTGAAGTGGAACTTGGCAAAACCAAACCAGAAGTCCCACTTCTGGTTTTGCTTTTGTCACATCGACTGGCATTGACCGGTATGCCAGTTAATAGAGAATGCTGGTTAATGAAGTTCCAGATAACACGGCTTTTACTGTATATGTAATCAGCAGTAATCAATTTTTTCTTTTTTTCTGCAGTCCAGGATGAGAAGGCAGCACATATTCAGTGCTGAAGCCTGTCTTGCACAGGTAACCAGGGATAACAGCAACACATCCATTGAAGAATTCTTATCCCAAGAGCAAGAAGACTATGTGTCTATGGAAGCTTCATCCAGCTCAGATGAGGAGGAGTTGGTGCCACAAGCAAAAGTGATGCCAACACTTCCAGTGGGAAAGGGAAGAGGACCAGCCTGAGGCCACCTTGGAAGACCAAGGAGAGCTACAGCAGGACGTGGAGCAGAACCACTGCCACCACACCCAGAAAACATTGCAGATAATGACATCTTTAGAGGAAGAAATGGTAGAGTGTAGGAAAAAAACTCCACAGCTAATACATCATTTGAAGACAGCCAAGGACATAGTCCATGAAAGTGCTGAGCCAACAAGAGAAAGTAATAAAGGCATAGCGGTGGAAACATTCCCCCTGTTTCTCTTACAAGATATCCTGACTGTTATCGTAAGAGAAACAAACAGAGAGGCAGAAAGAAGATTCAGGGAGTGGAATGATAGCCATCCTGTTACCAAATCTGCCCATTACTTTGGGGTGTGCTCATTTATTAGGGATAGTTTCTAGGGTCTTGGTGATTCTGTCAATGTGCTGCTTGTGTTACTATACGGAGCTGTATTTCTCCCTTCTGCAAGCCCTCACCCCCAGTGGAGCTATCTTGCAGGACTCAATCTCAATGGGACTGGGTTCCTCCAGTCACCAAATCAGTCATACACACAAACACACACAAATTAACGTGACACACCTGACCTGGCCGGGCTGATCAGCATGGACAGGCTGACACCCTCATATGCCAAGAATCAGTTCATAAGAGCAACAATAAAATGCAGTCAAACACAAGCACACAGGTAAACAGAATCCCTCTGAATCCGGCTGGGTGTCCAGCTGACACCCTCATGGGCCAGCATTCAGTTCATAAGGGCACGTCTGAGTCAAACTGGGTCAATCAGCCTGTACAAGCTGATCCCCTTATGTGTTTCAAACTCAGCACGTCCCAATCTTTGGCCTCTTGATGAGCAGACCCCACAATAATTTGGGCTTCACAGGGATCTTTAGCATAGGTAAAAGAAGCGTTGCTGCAGAGCACGGGAGGAAAGAGAAGCAGAGAAGGAAAAATATACACAACTACTACCAGTTTGACTATAAAAGTTATTTATTGCTAAGCATATGAAATATATAATAGTACTAGTAGTAATAGACATGCAAAAGAAAAACAAACACCAACAATGACAATACTACCCTGGTTTCACTAAGTATTTGGGGAAACTTAGCTCAAGCTTAACTGATACAGTTCAGGTTCAGAAGTTTATGCCTAGAAAGAAGACAGAGAACGCTGGGATCTCACCTAGTCCACGGTACTCAGGCTGCAAAGCTGACAGGCACAGTCCGTAGCACAATCCTTGAAGAGAGAGATGATCTGTTCTTCCAGCGTCCCAAGAACGACAGGGGATGGTGTCAGCACAGGGGTTTTCTTCTTCTCCTTCTTTCCTCCTGCTTCTACTTCTTTTCCTTCCTTTTCCTCTTCTTCCTCCTCTAGCAGCACACACACTTACAGATTTTTATACCCTCAGTTCAGCTGCTTCGAAGCACCCTCAGTAGTGTAAATCATTGTCTTTTCTATTGACAAGGGGTTATCTGGTTTGGACCATCTCAGGAAACTGATTGATAATCAGGAAACACTTAAGATTAGGGAGTAACCCAAATACTTGGGAGCCAGCTTGAAATTCCTATGGGTGGCAGATATACTGATGGGATATCTCATGGTTTCTTCAGGAACAATAGATAGCTTGCAGCATCAGGATTTTGGATTTTTACTTGTTGTGCACAAGCCTCAGCTTAGCATGACTTTTCCAGATCTTACTATAGTCTTTTAACAGACTTAAAACAATTATTGGGGTGCTCATAACCTTTTGTGGAGAGGACTCCCACCAGTCGTCTCGGGAAAGATATGACAACACCTGGGATTAGGGCTCCAGCAGGCTGGATGCTGTGATGAACCCTTAACCATTGTTCAAATGTTGCCCATACCCCCTCTGACTCGGTCTCTTGCCTCAGCATTCCCTAACCCGGCAACCGAGTTTTAGTCAATCAAGTTTAAATAGGCCTCCCATAGTGGGACCGGGGAATGTACGGCCCGAGATGCCTATTAAACTTAGAGCTGTGTGTGTGTGTCTGGGGGGGAAAAGTCCTTAGTAAATCCAGATTAGAACTGGTCTGATAAATGCTGAGCTGGGTGTGTGTGAACATGGGTTGATTAACATTGGAAGCACAGATTCCCCATCATGCAGTGCTCCCCTGCTTCTCTGGTCCCAGAATTCACTGCAGTCTCTGCTTCAGGCTTTCTGTTTTCCATCTCTCATGTAAATGAGACCTAGGGCAGTTGATTCACTCGTCACCCTTATCTGGTGAGGGTCTTAGGTGCGTCTCTCACTGCATCTTAATCAGTTTCGTTTAGGTAGAGGAGGGGAGGGGGGGGGTGAGTCCTTTGTGAGTCAGACAGACTGTATCCTGTGCCCCGCTTGCCCAAGAATACAGAGCTGAGATGTAACAATCCTGAAAATAGAAAGGAATGGAGAAAGCGGAACGAAACAGACCTGAAAGCCTACATTTGCCTCCTGCTGCTGAGTGGTCTATACCACGGTGGTCACGAGGCACTGGAGGAGGTTTGGGAGCAACGCACCGGATGTCCTTGCTTCCATGCCACCATGCGTTTAAAACAATTCCATCAAATCACCAACTACCTGAGATTTGACAACAAACTGATGTGAGGAAAGCAGAGTTGTGGACAAGCTTCCTACCTTCAAATATATTTCGACACAATTTGTGGAGCAGCTCAGGAAATGGGATATTTCAGGAATATACCTGAAGGTCGATGAGCAGCTCATTGCCTTCAGGGGTCGCTGTCCTTCCAGACAATATATGCCCAGCAAGCCTGCCAAATATGTCTTGAAAATTTGGTGGTGCTGTGATGCAGCAACATCATTCCCCCTGTCTGAAGACATCTACCTGGGCAACCAGAAGCTCCATGCCAAGGTAATCTTGGTACCCAGGTTGTTGAAAAACTGGTTCATCCCTGGTACAAGACAGGAAGGAATATTTCAAATAACAATTTCTTTACAAGTGCTGACCTGGCAAAAGACTGCTACAGCAGGACTTGTCCTATGTGGATATGGTTTGGAAAAGCAAGGATGATATCCCAAACAAAATGCAAGCATATGGAAGAAGGGAAACTTTTCCATCCATTTTTGCTTTTGATGGAGAACTCACCCTAGTTTCCTATGTTACAAAGAAGTCCAAAGTTGTGCTGTTGCTGTCAAGCATGCACCATGACCTGTCAGTGGGTGGAGAGCAAAGAAAGCCAGGTATCATCCATGACTACAATAAAAACAAGGGTGGGGTGGATAACTTTGAACAGTTAGTCCATATGACCACCTACAGATGGAAAATCAACAGGTGACCAATGACAAAATGTGTCAATATGCTGGATGTGGCTGCCATTGCCAGCCTCATCATTTGGCTAGGCCACAAAGAAAAATGGAAACAAAGATCACATTTAAGAAGACAGCGCTTTTTTTTTTGCAGGAGCTTGAAAAACAGTTGATCAATGAACAAATAAAATGAAGAATTATGGATACATGTAAGCTGTCTACGTCCATCAAGTCTGGTATGACAGCCCTAAATTACAAATTGCCATAACACACCCCAGTAGAACCTTCTGCAAGCATGAGTGGACGTTGTGCTTTTTGTCCAATGACAGATGACCGGACAACCTGGAAACAATGCAAAGATTGTAAGTGGTTTGCTTGTGTGCACCACAGTATATCATTACTGCTCTGTGAGGAATGCAATATTTAGTTAAAACAGTTAGGAAATGTTTTTGGAAGTAATTGTTAGTTTGAAACAGTATGAACTGCAGACTTAGCAAATTGTTCATTCGTGTTTTGAAACTCTAAAAGAAGTTTAAATTTTGTTCATAGGTCTAGTTAAATTATATTTTGGTTTGAAATCATCATAAATACTCTTTCAAACAATCTGTATTTTTAATAAATAGTTTTTTGTATATTTATACTGTTGTCACTGGTTCCATTTTCTTCATGCGGGTGGAGAAACAAGTTACCCCATGAGAACAACAATGTCAAATTGCAGGGTAACAAGTTATCCCATGAGAACAGCAACAGTTATGGTTTCATGAGAACAGATGAGGGATATATATGTATGTGTGTGAGTGTGTGTGTGTGTGTGTGTACATATATGTGTGTGTGTGTGTGTAGATAGATAGATAGATAGATAGATAGATAGGAATCCTATCTATCTATCTATCTATCTATCTATCTATCTATCTATCTAATATGTATGGATGTATGCATATATATATGTATATATGTATGCATGTAAATATCTGAATATAAATGCATGCATATCTATATATGTATTGCAAGTAATAAATATTGTAAATAGTTATCTGTTCTTTCAGAGTGCTGTTACAGAAGGTATCCCCGTACTGAGATCCCGAAGTTCATTATTAGCCCAAATGAACCAAAAGAACAAGCCTAGGTGGTGCCCCAGGGTTCCACAAATTGCCACTGGCAGCAGTTAGAACCCCCCAGTGCTGTGTTTCCTATATATATAAGGGCCTTCAACATGGTATCCCATCCTATTCTCATAAACAAATTGAATGGCTGTACCATAGATGATTACACAGTCATGTGGGTGGCAAACTGGCTTAAGGGTTGTACCCAGAGAGTGATGGTGGGTGGGTCAGTATTGACCTGGAAAGATGTGGGCAGTGGCATCCCCCAAAGCTCAGTCCTTGGGCCGTTGCTGTTCAGTATCTTTAACAGCGATCTGGATGAGGGTGTGGGAAGCTCTCTGTCCAAATTCACAGATGTCACGAAACTATGGGGCAAAGTAAATACACTAATGGGAAGAAACCAAATGCAGGTGGACCTGGACAGGTTAAAGAAGTGGGCAGAGAACAATAGGATGCAGCTCAACAGGGAGAAGTGCAATGTGCTTCACCTAGGGAGAGGGAATCACCAGCAAACCTATAGGCTGGGGGATGACCCTCTCAACAGCACAGTGGTGAAAAGAGATCTTGGAGTCATTCTCAACTCCAAGATGAATAAGAGTCATCAATGTGATGAAATAATTAGTAGAGCTAAGCGCACTTTGTCATGCATTAGCAGGTGCATCACGAATGGGTCCAGGAGGTGATGCTTCCCCTCTATGCAGCACAGGTCAAGCCACAGCTGGAGTACTGCATCTGATTCTGGACACCACAATTCAAGAGGGATGTGGACAATCTTGAGAGGGTCCAAAGGAGGGTCACTCAAATGGTTAGAGGCCTTAAGGGAGGCCCTATGAGGAAAGGCTGAGGGACCTCGACCTTTTCAGCCTCCACAAGAGAAGGCTGAGGGGGAATCTTGTGGCAGTATACAAATACACCGGGTGGTGGGGGCAACAGGGAATAGGAGATGCTCTGTTTACCAGAACATCCCTTGGAATAACCAGGAACAAAGGCCACAATCTGATAGAGAGTAGATTTAGGTTGGAGATCAGAATTAACTTCTTCATGGTTAGGTTTGCAAGAATCTGGAAGGGGCTTCCAAGGGAGGTGGTGCTCTCCCCTACCTTGGGGGTCTTCAAGAGGAGACTGGACAAGCACCTGGCTGGGGCCACATGACCCCAGCACTTTTTTCTGCCATGGGCAGTGGGTTGGACTCAATGATCCATTGAGGTCCCTTCCAACCCTAGCATCTATGAATCTATAAGCATAATTAGATCAAACTGGATTTTGAGAAGCATTTGTCTGGTAATGTAACAGAAGACAACTAATATACAACCTGTAGCATCTCACAAAGGACCATTATCTCTTATCGGTGCAAAGGAACTCTGTAATAGGCTATCTGATTTCACTGCTGCATTTTATGACATGTCAGAAAAGCTCTCTTTTTCATACTAGGTTGTTACTTGGATTTTCCTGCAAGTGATTTAGATAGATACAAAACAGCTTCCATCCTTTAAGCCATGCAAAAACGATAGTTTTAGGGCAGTCAGTAGAAACAATCAATCACTAAAGCTGAAATGAAAAGGATACTTTTTTACAGATGTGATGTCAGCCTGCCCACCTCCTGGCTCAGAAACAATTCCACAGCAGAAATTTAGAGCTTTGGTTTCATTCTTTTTGTTTCTCCATGCTATCTCCAAGCTTTTTTTTTCTGGACTTGCTGTTTCATTCCACCCTAATTGTACAGTGCTGTACATAGGTATTTTAAAGCAAACTGCAGAACAGATATTTTGTTTTCACAGTATTGGATTTTAAGCCATGTACAAAATAATTAGATTTTCTTTCTACTAATTGTGTTATTTTGTCTCACACCTGTCCAAGAATTGAAAAAGCAATGTACTGCAATGATCCCAAGGGTGGTACACAATTTGCGTACAAATTTACAAATTTTAGACATTAAAAGCTGCTCACAATAATATTTCTTTGTTTTTATGGTTCCAGATGATAAATTACTTGATTTTGCTAGCAATAAAATAAGAGAATTAAAACATTCAAAGACCCATTTGTGGTAAAGAAATAAGAAAAGATATGACCAAATACCAACGTGAGAGCAAGCCGTGCTCATAGCATGGGGAGGAGGAGTGATGGGCACGGTTAGCAGCGTTCCCTCTCGGGCTGATTGGCAGGGGGCGGGCAAACGCTGCCCGGTTAAAAGGGGAGCGCGCCAAAACAACGGGGGGGACCCGCATAATATTGGAGAGGACTGATCACCCTCGCTGGACGTCCTGCATCCGCGAAAACCTGGACAGCCCCATCACAGTCTGGTATACCATCCGAGTATGCTCAAGAGCTCCCGAGGAATCGACGAATTAGATTCCAAACACAGCTGTACGAGATTGTTGCCTGAATAGTGAGTAAAAGCGATTTTTTCTTATCTCACTGCCTCCCCGGTGTGTTTCTGTCGACGGAGGGAGAGAGAGAAGAAGGAGGAAAGGCCCGAACCCTTTTGTCCCCGACCTACTCGAATAGATTGGGCTCAACCACCCAAAGTTAGGTTGCACACCATTTACCCATGGAGTTTTGTTCTGTGGCCTATTAAAACTGTTCTAGCTATTTCAAGTTTTTTTGGGCCCAACTAAGAAATATAGCATACCACTTTCCAGAGATGATGGCATTTGGAAAATCCTCTTAATTTCAGCTGGAGCTGGGGTGTTCACCTTCTAGGTCACAAGCGTAGGTCCATTTGAACTGTACTTATCACAGGACCTTAGAAGATCCGAGAAGCAAAAGAGATTCCTCTAAGCTACCTTTCTCTTCCTTTGAACACAGGTTTTCTTGGCAGCTTGATTTAGTGTTAAGGATGCTCTAAATTCTCCCAGCAGTAATGGTTCTATTCTACCAGATAAGAAAAGTCAAGGATGCTCCCAGTCACACCCCCTTCACTTCAGTCCACCTGCTAAGACTAGGAATGGGTGGTTTCAGCCCTCAGCTCCATATTAAGGCATATTTGTAACTGGTTTTGGTCAGCTGGAAGAATGGGAGTGGGGTGGTGGTGGATAGAAATTATTTTTCTAGGGACCCTGACACTCATTACACTCATTACACTACTGGTTAATCATGTCTTAAGAAGTGACCTGGCTACAAGTTCATTCAATTAATAGTGTTATAAAACCAGGAATAAGCGACAAAGTTACTACATGAAATATGTGTAATAACTCAGTGGTTGGTTCCTATGATGCTTTTAATTAAATATATGGCAAGTGATCCCAGCCTCTGGAGCACACTCTTGTAACTCGGAGACTGGGAGCACTGATCAGCTGATCAGGGATCCCAACTGGGGAGCATAGTGAGCTTCCCCAGCTGGAAGCTCCTATCAGCTGGTGGATCTTCCAGGCGCTGGAGCACAAGATGCCCTCCTGCAGCTGGAAGCTCCAATTACTGACAGGGCAGCCAAGGAGTTAAGATTGCTGATTCAGAAGGAGCCTGGGATCATGATACCAACTTCCCTCTGAACCAGCAATATGCTTGATCCCACAATCACATGCTTGATCTCATGCATGTGTGGCATGGCAAGAAGTGTAATTGTTGGAGTTATGCATCAGATCCTATTGTGCCTTCTTTCTTCTGTCAGTGGCCTGGGTATCTAAAACTGGACAAAAAAGGGAGAAAGTGAAATTAATTAACACATCTGAAAATATATACCCAATGACTTTGTTCAGTATAGAAAGCTTGTGCAAGATCCAGAAAGAGAACCCTGATCTAATAGACCCATATCCTATCTCTTAGACTAGGGGTTGTCAACCGGGGGTTTGCATACCCCTGCCTGGGGGTACTTGGAAAGGTGCTAGGGGGTATGCACAGGAAGGCAGGGATGGAGCGCTACCACCCACCACCCCATGCCGCCGCCTCCCAGGAGCAGGGATGGGGAGGGTAAGGGCAGCGGCTCCCTTCTGCGGGCTGCACAGGTGCCTCCTGGCCAGCTGGAGGGGGGAGGGGGGAATTCACCATCCACCACCCTGTGCCATCACTGCCTGAAAGCGCCCTCCCCCCACTCTGTGTCTGACCGCTGCCCTCCCTGGCCTTCCCCCTCCACTCTGCCAAAAGTGTACCCAGAAGGGGTACACTCCTTTAAAAAGGTTGAAAACCCCTGTCTTAGACTTCAGGGGTTCTCAGAAAGTTTGTTTCAAATCTACAATGCTTAGTCATATTTTTGTGATCAAGTGCTTTGTGATCATTTACAAATACAGCTATACAAATCTTTGAAAAGTTGCAGTTGTACATCTTGAAAAGTTAATTTGTACATCTACTAGCAAGTGGAGTGCCCCAGGGGTTGGTCTTGGGGTGAGTTTTGTTCAATATCTTCATTAAGGATCTGAAACTTGGGATGTATTATACATTAAGCAAGTTTGCAGATGACACCAAGCTGGGGAGAGTAGTAAATATGCTGGAGGGTGCAGATAGGATTCAGAGTAACCTAGACAAATTGGAGGATTGGACCAAAATAAATCTTATGAGGTTCAACAAAGACAAGTGCAAAATCCTGCAGTACAACGGAAGAATCCCATGCATCACCACAGGCTTGGGACCAACTGGATAAGCAGTAGCCCTGCAGGAAAGGAGTTACAGTGAACAATAAGCTGAATATGAGTCAACAGTATGTCCTTGTTGCCAAGAAGAGACAACCAGTGGTATGCATAACCCCACCCGTGGGTACTTGGAAAGGGGCTAAGGGGTATGTGTAGGTGGGTGGGGATGGAGCTCTGCCACCCACCACCCCAGGCCGCTGCCTCCCAGGAGCCGTTGTCCTTGTTTTCTAATGGTACACTGGGCTGCATTAGTAGGAGTGTTGTCAACATATCAAAGGAAGTGATTATTCCCCTCTCTTCTGCACTGATGAGGCCACATCTGGAGTACTGTGTCCAGTTTTGGGCCCCCAACTATAGAAAGATGTGGACAAGTTTGAGAGTCCAGTGGAGGGCAACCAAAATGGTTAGGGAGTTGGGGCACATGACTTCTGAGAAGAGGCTGAGGGAAATGGGCTTATTTAGTGTGGGGAAGAGAAGGTTGTGGGAGGATCTGACAGCAGCCTTTAACTACCTGAAGGGTGGTTCTAAAGAAGATGGAGCCAGACTGTTCTCAGTGGTGGCAGATGACAGAACAAGGAGCAATGGTCTCAAGTTGCAGCAAGGGAAGTTAAGGTTACATATTAAGAAAAACTGTCTCACTAGGAGGGTGGTGAAGCACTGGAACCATTTGCCTGGAGAGGTTGTAGAATCTCCATTCTTGAGTGTTTTTAAGGCTCAGCGTGACAAAGCCTTGGCTAGAATGATGTAGCTGGGGATGGTCCTACTTTAAGCAGAGGAGTGGACTAGATGACCTCCTGAGTTCCCCCCCCAACCCTGATTTTCTATGATCCTGTGATTTTATTACATTGTCCCACAATGTTGAGGAGCAGGTTTGTAACAAATAAATTATGTAGAGAGAAAAGGAGTTGTAATTTAATTCTATACTCCTATATTTGTCAGTATCATTATAGTATTATGCTTCATTTATAACATAATGGATCTTTCCGGATTTAATAAACAAAAACATGCATTTTAAAAAGATTATCCCCAAATTCAAACCCTAAAACACAGAGAAATGCCAGGATATGGAATACTGTTTTAATTTTTTCCTAATATGCAAATTGCTTGTTTCCATTTACAATGACTTACTCTAAAATGTCACAAACACCTCCATTTTGCCTACAACAGAAAGAAATGCACTAAACACAGAATATTAATATCCCTTACAGATAATTGCAGACACTCAGTTATCAAACTAGAAATGTTTGTAAAGATTCAGAATTGCTATATGTTCATGAAAACAATTTTGTGATGTACAAATAGGGAATGGATGAGCTTATGATACCTATGAACAATTTAGACTGAACTCTTCTGTGCTCTTCTCACAAAACAATGATTTTAAATCCATTTTGTAGTTTAGAATAAGCTGAATCCCAAGAAACATCTTTAATAAATAACTTGTTTGTTTGGCTTATACAGAAAAGTGTGCTGTATTACAAGATGTATGTAAAAGTATTGAAAGGAAATACAGGATATATTATTTGAGAAGCGTTATCTAATTATTTAATTAGACTCTGCAATAATGTATGTATAAGAGTGATCAGAACTGATGTTATGCATGGGATCTTCACTTGAGATTCCCTGAGATTTCTTACTGTCTCATCATGTAGCTTTAACATTTCTTTAACATTTTCTTAAAAGATTTTATGGAAATTGTGCTGGTGACATGTAATGGTATTGAAAAACTTATACCTCTGAATAATTATTTTGGGCGCTCTGCAGCTAACCATCTGAAAATGGAATCACAAATATATTTGCTCATAAAGAAGATTATATCTTTGGGACAAACTCATACTAAATATTGATATTATAAGCAGATAAATAAGTCCTCAACATATTGCTAGTTTGTCCCCCCCAAAAAGAAACAAAAACAAAAATAAACTCCCTACAGGGCATATTCCAAATCTAAAGGTATCTTTACATGTGCTGCATGGGTGGGGAGGGGGTGGAATGTTAATTAAAGTGGGTCCAAGTGCCACTCTTATTAAAGCGCCTCCAGCATTTCAGGTATCATAGTCCCTGCACTTCAAAATGGTGGAAGGAGTGCTTGAACTAAAGCTCGTCAAGCGAGCTGTAGTTAAATTGCCCCCGCCACCATTTTGAAGCATGTGGACACTGCTATAAGACACCCGGAGGCTGGCTGGATTGCACTAATTAGCGTGCTTTAGAAGACTATTAATCGAGTCTGTTCCAATACACTATAATTAAAGCGCATAGGAGCAGCCTCCCTCCATGTCTACAGGCACCCCAAATGTCTGAGATCCATTAATGATTGCTTCAAACATGTACTAAATCATCCTGTACTATTAATGAGCCATGGCTATCTGAGAACTTCTAAAGAAAATAGAAGTATAGAGACATATTTATTTAAGCATAAAGCATGTAATACAATACAGTACAATACAATACAATATTTTACTAAGCCTTTCACAGTCTTCAATAGTACATAATTATGTGTTCTGAAATATTAATGAGATGATAACATACAAATGACTTAAAAAACCAAAATGTCACTATCAGGTAGAAAGGCATTAGCTGAAAACATCTGGGACCTCTTCCAGTTATTAGTTGCCAATGTGGATTTAGGTTCTCTTGTGCAGTCCTATTCCATCCTTCAAGAATGCCTGAAAAAACAATTAATGCAAAAGGTGGATGGGTCCTCTTCCTCCTCATTACTTTTCATCACTTAGTAGTCTTAAGGCTAAGATAATGGTTCATTACAAATATGGAAATGTCAGCTATTTTTTAAAGAGTCAAACAGGGTGGAAGATGATTGTTTTTAGGTACCTAAGTCCACTCAATTACTAAGGGTGGAAGAGCATCTAGCCCCTAGATTATTTGAGTGGGCAAGAACGAGAACAGGAATAAATTTAAACACTATGAACATCAGAACTGCCATTCTTGGTCAAACAAAGGTCCCTCTAGCCCAGTATCCTGTCTCTAACAGCTGCATGTAGCAAAGTCTTTACTGAAGAAAATAAGAAAAGCATTTGTAGACTGGAATAGCTTCTTAAATTAAATTTAGGACTGTCAGAATCCTGATCTAGCTCAGAATTTTATATCTTGAACCCATCTCTGAATATGTGTAGAACACATAGAAAACACAGTGGAAGTATAAGCAGAAGCGCATCTGATTTTCTCTTTGGGATCTAATTATTTTACATTATTAACATGTATTAGACATATTATATCAGAGATCTCTCTATTCTCTAATGCCTTCCTTGCTGGGGCTTCTTCAACTGCTTGAGCCTGCTATCAATTTTGCTTTGACTGCAGTAAATGTTGAAACTCTCAGTTATCATAGGTCAGGAACAGGCATTCGTTTCTAATAGTAGAGATATCTTGAGAAAATTCCCTCACTAGAAATGTTTCTGGGAGGGGGAGCATTACGCCCGCAGCAGTCTTCTCTCCACTTCTCTTCATGTCTTCCCTAGACTAGGACCTAGGGAAGGTGTGGGGAGCAAAGTTAGTCCACTCCTCCCATTCTGAGGGTGGGGATGAGAGAGTGGATTGGCAGAGAAAGTCTCCCAGTACTTCCCCAGACTGGGAACACCCAGGTCTGGGGAATGGGTGTGGTGCCTTTCCCTGCTACTTCACTCCTTTCCATGGACCAGGAGGGGACTTGGTCTACAGAAACATGGAGACCAAGTCCTGAGGAGAGCTTTCCCAGTTTTCAGACTTTTCAAACACATGGGGACAACCTCCCCAAGCCCAGACCCTGGCCCCTCCTTTGCCAATCCCAATGTCTTCTTGGCAGTCCCCAGTTTGAAGACGAGATGGGGAGTGGCTGCTGTTCTCCTTTCTGGACCAGTCCAAGAGGGGAGAAAAGCATTAGGGCAAAGCCCCAGTTCATTCCTCAAAACAGACATTCCTTGACCTAAGGAAGAGGCAGGGAGCATTGCCCCGCTGCTCCCCTCCTCTCCTGGACCAGACCAGTAACAGAGCATACATCCAGGTGAGCTATTTTCTCTTGCAATGGAAGTTGACACCTGGAAGATCTTTGTCCT
Organism: Alligator sinensis; assembly: GCF_000455745.1. NCBI lineage: Eukaryota > Metazoa > Chordata > Crocodylia > Alligatoridae > Alligator > Alligator sinensis. Next base: position 428,669 of record NW_005841930.1, on the reverse strand, counting down.
AAAAGGGCATGTTTTCCCCAGGAGAAATTGAATAAACACTTTTCCACTTGTTATTTCTACCACGAGAATGGTGATTCTCCTAATAGAAATGTAAATGCCTTACATGGCCAAAGCCAGATACTTTACCTTGCAGAAAACACCGATTTGCTCTAGTTCAGTTCTATGACTGCTTAGTGCACATGCCTAATCGACTTTTGCTTTCGCTGTTGCTACACACTGACAACACTGCAATTCTGTAAACAAATGGGAAGTCACAGAACATATCAACAAAAACAAAACGAATGTGTGACTTCACATTCCTGAAAACGGGAAGGAGAACAGTTGCAAAATCATGAGCTGATTTGAAAGGATGGTTCACAATTCACAATGAATTTTACTGATAGGCATAAGAGAATCAATTTTGGATGGATTTTTAGAGCTCATATGTTCTAGTCCTGTCCACAGATTTTACACATCTCAAGACTGTATATCACACAATATTTGATTTCTTGAATTAACACGACCAACACATTCTATATCTACACATACCTACAGAAAAATCATCCTTGGATAATCTGTTTCTAGAGATGATGTGGATGGCCTCAGGGCTCCTTGGTATATGTACTACATAAACACTGTATGTCTGCTTACCATGTTACTTTTTAAATAAAGGTCATTCATTTATTATCATAATTCCTGTTCAATGATCTTCTGTGTTTACATGAGAAATCTGTTGATGCTACTTAAATCTTTTTGTAAATTATATTTTGAGTGTTTCTCACTAGTTTTGTTTTTAAGGGAAGATTCAAACAAAACCTTGTAAATCTGATGCATGTAGATTTGAAATGGAAAAGCCAGTGCTACTGAGATACTTCTGTTTCAGGTTTGCCATCAATGTTCTTTTTTTATTTCCCCTAGTTGCAGTTTCCTCTGGGCCCTGCTCTGGCCCCATCTTGCTCTCTCTTCCCTTTCCCCCACCTTTGACCCCATTTGTGCCTTTCTCCTCCTTTTTTTCTTTATAAGATAATCAAAAGCTTTGCACCAATTTCTAGATATAATGCAGGAAGATCTCTGACTCAGATGATTCATTTTGTTCATTTTGATCAATGTATTTACTTTTGTGGTAATGGGATAAACACATCTATTACAGAGAATTGCCTGGTGAAGGAGACAGTGGTTTAGTTGCTTGTAGAACAATGCTGGATGGATTTTTTTGGTTTGTTTGTTTATTTTGCCTAGTGGCTACCATACTGGAAGAACTATAAAAACAGTAAGTCTAGAAATGAAGTGCTATAATTCAGCCAGTGGATTAATAAACTATGACTGAATACTTGTTCCCTGTAGAAAGCTTCAGGAAACAGAAAAGAGGGTACAGCCTAGATATTTGTATAGGACTCATTGTATATGAATGTCTTCTTAATTAATAAAGGACAAAAGCACTTGGAAGGGGAAAAGGTGATTAGGAACAGTTAGCATAGATTCACCAGGAGCAAGTCATGTCAGATGTACCTGATTGCCTTCTATGGTGAGATGACTGGCCTTGTGGATGCGGGGAGACCGGTAGATATGGTGCATGGAGATTTTAGCAAGGCTTTTGATACAGTCTCCCACAACATTCTTCCAGGCAAACTAAAGAAGTACGGGCTGGATGAATGGGATGTAAAGTGGATAGAAAACTGGCTGGAACACTGGGCTCAGAGTGTTGTAATCAATGGCTCAATGTCTAGTTGGCAGCAGGTATGAAATGGAGTGCCCCAGGGGTCATTCCTGGGGCTGGATTTGTTCAATGTCTTCATCAACGACCTGGAAGATGGCACAGAGTGCACCCTCAGCAAGTTTGCAGATGACACCAAGGTGCAGGGAGAGGTAGATATGCCAGAGGTTAGGGCTAGGATTTAGAGTGACCTCTACAAATTGGAGGATTGGGTCACAAGGAATCTCATGAGATTCAACAAGGATGAGAGCAAAGTCTTACACTTAGGACAGAACAATCCCATGCACAGGCTGGGGGCTGACTGGGTGGGCAGCAGCTCTGCAGAAAAGGACCTGGGGGTCACAGTGGACAATAAGCTGAATATGAGCCAGTGGTGTGCCCTTACTGCCAAGAAGGCTAACGGAACACTGGGCTGCATTGGTAGGTGTATTGCCAGTAGGTCAAGGGAAGTGATTATTCCCCTCTAATCAGTACTGGTGAGGCCACACTGTGTTCAGTTTTGTGCCCCCCACAACAGAAAGGATTTGGACAAATTGGAGAGCATCCAGCAGAGGGTGATAAAAATGGTGAGGAGGCTGAGGCACATGATTTATGAGGAAAGACTGAGGGAACTCAGATTATTTAGGCTAGAGAAGAAGAGACTGAGAGGGAACTTAATAGCAGCCTTCAACAGCATGAAGGGGAGTTTGATAGAGGATGGAGTTAGACTGTTCTCAGTGGTGACAGATGACAGAACAAGGAGCAATGGTCTCAAGTTGCAGCAAGGGAAGTTTAGGTTAGGTATTAGGAAGAGATTTCTCACTGGAAGGGTAGTAAAGCATTGGAACAGGTTACCCAGAGAGGTGGCAGAATCTCTAGATTCATAGATTCATAGATGTTAGGGTCGGAAGGGACCTCAATAGATCACCGAGTCCAACCCCCTGCATAGGCAGGAGTCTAGATGACCCCAGCTAGATGCTTATCTAACCTCCTCTTGAAGACCCCCAGGGTAGGGGAGAGCACCACCTCCCTTGGGAGCCCGTTCCAGACCTTGGCCACTCTAACTGTGAAGAAGTTCTTCCTAATGTCCAATCTAAATCTGCTCTCTGCTAGCTTGTGGCCATTATTTATTGTAACCCCTTTGGAGCCCCGAATCTATTTCTTCCCCTTAATGCGGAGGTCTGTAGCAGACCCCTACCACCAGATCCCTTTCTCCTTGCCCCCCAAGTAGCCTAACCCACAATCCTTCTACTTCCTCATCCTTGGATTCCGTCTTGATGAGGGTCAATCTATATTGCTCATTGACATAGAGCACAACCCCTCCCCCCCTTTTCCCCACCCTGTCTTTTCTATACAATCTATAACTCTCAATATGTACCACCCAGTCATGGGATGAATCCCACCAGGTTTCCGTTAGCCCTACTAAGTCATAGGTGTTTAGTGCAAGCAGGAGCGCTAGTTCATTCTGCTTGTTTCCCATGCTCCTAGCATTAGTATATAGGCACTTGAGCCCTGCGACTGGTGCCTTTGCTGCCCCCCCGCTCCGAGTACCAAGGGGCCCCTTATTTCTTACCTTCTCATTTCTTACCTGTGCTTTAGTGCTGGCCGCCCCGCGGCTTGCAGGTTCCCAATGTTCTCTTTCTTCAGGCTGGGCTGTCCTTGTGGGTGCCACATGGTTTGGTGGTCCACAGCTTCCCCCGCCCTCATCTTCCCCTCCCCCCGGCAAGCCTAGTTTAAAGCCTGCCGGAGGAGATCTGTCAACCTAGAAGAAAACACACGCTTACCTTTGGGGGACAGGTGAAGCCCATCCCAACCGAGCATGTCCCTCGTCGTGATGTGCGGGTCGTTGTCCAGGAAGCCGAAGTCTGCCTCGAGACACCATTGCTGAAGCTGCCAATTGGTCTCTCTAATGCAGTTCTCGTGCCGTCTCCATCAGGTGATTGGGGGTTCTCCTGGCCGCATCATTAGTACCCACATGGACTAGGACCATGGGGTAGTAATCAGTGGGCTTGATCCTGGCCTGGATTACCTCCGTCACATCCTGAATCTTTGCTCCGGGCAGGCAGTATACCTCTCATGTTGAGGGGTCCTGGCGACAGATGGGCCCTTCCGTACCTCTCAGGATGGAGTCGCCTATGACGAGCACTCATTGCCTCCTCCTCTGGGTCCACTTGGATCTCTTGACCTGTTCGGAGCGTGAAGAATGTGGTGTTTCTTCCTGCCCAAGGGTTTCCTCCTCGTTTCTACCCTTGGAGGTTTTCAAGACTTGGCTAGACAAAGCTTTGGCTGGGATGTTCTAGTTCAGGATGGTCCTGGTTTGAGCAGAGGGTTGGACTAGATGACCTTCTGAGGGCCCTTCTAACCCTTACATTCTATGATCAATGATTCTATGAACAGTAAATAGTGACTAATTCACTGTTAATTGAAGTCACATTTAACATTGCTAAATATTAGGAACATAATTATCTGTAAAGTATTGCAAATGACATAGTTCATTGTAGATGCACGTTATGATCTGATCTGTGGTTTGTCATCAGCAAACAATCAATTCAAGGATGATCTCTATCGTGGCTCATTGATGAGTCTTGAGGTGACTTAAAAGAGTTGAATTCCTGAGCCATAGATCCATCTGCAGAAGTTACAGGTCTTTCTGCAGGGGAGAGTATGCCGTAGGCCAGGATTCCTCTCTGTTCTTTCTTCTTCTCTTGTTTGCTTCAATGACAATATGCTTTACCTCCAAATGGACTGCCACTTGGTAAGGTTGTGGCACTACTAGAGTTGGTTAGAAGCCAGATCTTCCCAGCTCTTGATGCCAATTTCTATTTTTGTGGTATGCATTCAATGTGTCCTTGTAGCATCTGCCCACCATGAGATCTCAGGCCACAACTAAGAGGGGAATAGAGCACTTGTTTGGGAACTTGAGAGTCTGACATACACATACCATGTCCAGCCCAGTGAAGTTGGTGCTTGAGGATCACTGACTCACTGTTGATAACATGGGCTTCAGTGAGGATGCTGGCATTTGTATGGCAATCTTCCCATTTGACGCATTTTTCAGAGGCATTTGTGACTATTTAGTTAAACAATACTACACAAATTTGTAGTGTATTTTTGTCATGGAAGAGGTTGGAAAAATGATTTCCTATAAGAAGAAAAAAGCATTTATGAAGTCTTAGATGGCACTCTGATTCTAGTCTCAGGAATGGCTGCTGGAACCATTAGAAGTTATTGATCCCTTAGTGCACATAGTGTAAAATCAAGATAAAAAATTGGGAAAAGCTTATTTTTGCCTATTTATTTTTATGCATTTTTTACACTTGATAATATTTTGAAAAAAAAAAATGGTTCATTGTTTCTTAGTTTCCAAAACAGTCATTCAGAATTTCCACTGACAGATTTAGGAAAATCAAAGAGTTTAAGTGGTATAAAAAAGGAGCATGCTTTTAATAAAAAATGCCTTTTATTGAGGGTTAATACTGTTCAAGTTTACAAGGGTTTGGGGAAGGCTTTCAAATGTAAAGTCTTAGGCTTTCAAGTGTAAAGTGCAAGCAAAACCAGTCAAAGACCAGAGGTGGAAAGAAGCCCCCACCTTCCCCTCCAAAAAAGACAGTTTGTTCAAAAGTTTTTTTCTCAATAAATGTTTTGCCCACTTCTAGCATAGATGATCCTTGCTTACTTTCCTGAGAACTAAGCAGGATCACCATAGTGCATTTGTTTTCTGACACAATATTTCTGTGAAAGATGCCACACAGAGAGCAGATTACATTCTCTTTATGAAAAAACTGAATTCCTGAATGCCAACTTTCCTTCAGTATTTCACTGGACTAAGGGGAAAGACAAGCGAGATAAGGATCACAGGGGTAATAGTGGGAATGATAGCCTTCCCACTGTGGATGCTGAGATGGTGCAAAGCCAATTAGAAAAGCTAGACATTTATAAGTCAGCAGGACCAGATGGACTTCACCTGAGAGTGCTGATGGAGCTGGCTGAAGTCATTGTGGAACCACTGGCAAAACTCTTTCAGAAATCGTGGCACACGAGAACCCTGAGGATTGGAAGAGGGCCAACATTGTTCCTATCTTCAAGAAGGGGAAGAGTGAGGACCCAGGCAACTATAGGCCAATCAGCTTAACATCCACCCCAGGGAAAAACCTGGAAAAACTCATTAAAGAATCTGTGTGCGATATGCTCATTGAGAGTAAGATTCTGAATGACAGCCAGCATGGCTTCATCATGGGTAGGTCTTGTCTTACCAATCTCATAGTCTTCTATGATCAGGTCTCTCGCCACCTGGACATGGGAGAGAAGGTTGACATTATATACCTGGACTTCCAAAAGGCTTTTGATCTAGTATCCCATGATATCCCTGTGAAAAAATTGGAAGTTCATGGGCTTAACTGCTCAACAGTTCAGTGGGTGGAAAACTGACTGCATGGTAGGACCCAGAGAGCTCTCATGAACTGTGTTATCCTGGCAAGAAGTGGCCAGTGGTGTCCCTCAGGAGTCCGTGCTTGGACTAGTGCTTTTCAACATCTTTATCAATGATTTGGATGTGGGGGTGAAAAGTTTTTCAGATAACACCAAGTTATGGGGTAGTGTGGTCATGCCAGAAGATAGTTTGTAGATACAGGCAGACCTGGACAGACTGGAGAGTTGGGCGGACCAGAACCAGATGAAGTTCAACACTCAGAAATGTAAGGTGCTCCATCTGGGGGCAAACAATCCCCAACGTACCTACAGGCTCAGTGGCAACAATTTGACATGCACCGTGGCTTAAAGGGACCTAGGGGTAGTGATCAACCATTGCATGAACATGAGCTGGCAATGTGATGCTGTGGCCAGCAGGGCAAACAACATACTAGCATGCATTAACCATTGCATCTCATGCAAAACTAAGGAAGTGATATTCTCACTCTACTCTGCACTGGTGAGACTGTGGCTGGAGTGCTACATCCAATTCTGGGTGCTGCACTTCAACAAGGATGTGGAAAAACTTGAGAGGGTCCAGAGAAGAGCCACTCATATGATCAAGGACTTGCAAGACAAGTCACACGAGGAGAGGCTGAGGGACTTGGGCCTCTTCAGCCTACAGAAGAGAAGGCTGAGAGGGGACTTGGTAGTGGCTTACCACTACATCAGAGGAGGACATCAAGAACTCAGTGAAGGGCACCCCTGGGGAAGACCAGGAGCAATGGATACAAACTCCTGGAAGGTTGCTTTAGACTCAATTCCAGGAAAAACTCCTTTGCAGTCAGGGTGTCCAGACTGTAGAATAAACTCCCTCCAGTGGTGGTGCAGTCACCTACCCTGGAAATCTTCAAAAGAAGACAGGACAGTCACCTTGCTTGGGTCACTTGACCTCTACCTACCATTTATTTCTAATAATAATACAAAAGTTTGTAAGAATTTATGCCCTTGATAGAGATGTTTATTTAACTGGGTGAATTTACACATTCATTAATACGCCTTAGATACTGTGTATTTAGTTTAGTACTTGCTTAATAAAGTACTAACTAAATGTGTAGTGACTAGAATTACCATTTAGTAGTGCTGGCACATGATTATTTTGTGATGCTTATTGCATATTAGCCTAAAAGCACCACACACTAGGCTATTAGCATAGTTTTTAACTGCCACGCTACTCTGCAGTGTTATTAGGCTAATGCACAGTAAGCATCTCATGTAGACGTGCTCACTCTGTTCTTTTTTTTTCATAGTACTGTACTTTTGTGCTCTCTCTTGTTTGTACACCATCTTATAAATCTCATTGAAAGCATTTTCCACAGACTGTCAAGCACTGAAGAATAAATTTGTCCGAGTGCACTTGCCCTACTTTCAAATAAAGTATTGCCAGATTTGGCCATTTCCAAATCTCTGTACAGGTCTCAGGGAATGTCACGTCTCTCATTTGTAATTTTCAGAGTAATATAATCTAAATAGCACTTTATTATTATTCATTGTCACCACATTTTTCAAATTGCTTTTTTTTTGCTTGGGAGCTTTATTGCGATTTCCCTCCCCCGCTCAGAAAACTAAATGATAACAGAACAGTATGTGTACAGAAGCCATGCTTTATAAACCTGGCAGAGATCATATTAGAAAAATAGCTGTCAGCTCACAAACAAAATTTTCTAATTTCCTCAATCTATTCTCATACAGCTAACACAAAGTACCACAGACTATGAGACTAGACATTTCAAAGCTCAGCTAGTTTAAAAATGGAGTTAATTGCCAGTAAATCTTGAGCAATAAACAACAACAACAACAAAATCCTGGCACAATACAGCTGCTGGCATCATTATTCCATACTGCAGCATTCAATTTGCTATTTGTAGGAATAAAATGCCATGTGTATAAGATACTTTACCAGTGAAAGAATTAAGCTAAAAAAACCAAAACACCCCTTTTTCATTTCTGAAAGCAGAAGGATATCAATTACCAAAATGAGCTTCATGGGTAAGAATTCATTTCTGCCCAAAAGGGTATTTTAAGAAGCCTTTTGAATCAGTATGGAAATAGTTAAGTAACTGTTGTCTGTACTAATACATGTTAGGGATCTCCTAGAAGCTTTAAACTTTAACAAAGTAGAAGCTTTTCTCCTCCCCTTCCCCCCCACCAAAACAAAACAAAACCAACCCTGTCTCTGTATCTTCCAAAGTTGTATTTTCTGAGACTTTTAGATTATTTCATGGATATTGGCTGAATATTGATGATTAGAATATTGTGCTAATTCCTACTTTATTAGTCACTGTACACATTTCATTTCAAGCTAAAATGCTTTACAGATATTGCACCCTAAGCAAGTTCATGGGTGACAGCAAGCTGTAGTAGATGTTCTGGAGGGTAGGACTAGGATTTAGTGTGACCTAGACAAATTGAAGGATTGAGCCAAAAAAAAATCTCATGAGGTTTAAAAAGGAAAAGTGCAAAGTCCTTTACTTAGGTTGGAACCACCCCTTGTACCTCTAAAGACTTGGGACCAACTGGCAAAGCAGCAGCAATGTAGAATAGGGCCTGGGGGTCACAATGGTCAATAAGCTGGATATAAATCAACAGTGTGTCCTTGTTACCAAGAAGAAGAGAAGACTGAGGTGGGATTTGATTGCAGCCTTTAACTACCTGAAGGGTGGTTTCAAACAGGATGGAGCTAGACTGTTCTCAGTGGTGGCAGAAGATCGAGCAAGGAACAATGGTCTCAAGTTGCAGCAAGGGAGGTTTAGGTTGGACATTGGGGAAAACTTTCTCACTACGATGATGGTGAAACACTAACAAGTTACCTAGAGAAGTTGTTGACTCTCCATCCTTGGAGGTTTTTAATCCCTGTCTCAACAAAGCCCTGGCTGGGCTGATCTATTTGGGGGTGGTCGTGCTGTGACCTTCTGAGGTCCTTTCCAACCATAATTTTTTATGATTCTGTACTTCTATATAGGCCTGACTTTGAACATTCAATCAACTGCTCAAATAGAGTGTTAATGTTAATGGTAGGGAAAATACAGGAACCATATTAAACCATATTAATAGCCATCTCAGAATAGTGACACTTTGGATAAGTACTCCAGAATATGGATTCTACTTGGAATTTTCTGTGAAGTTTCCAAGGAAAACTTTCAAAACTGAGGAGAAATCTAATGGGACCAGGCTTTTTAAAATTAATATTATAATGTCTTGATTTCAGTTGAATTAGAAGTCCTTCAGGAGCAGCAGTTTTCATGAAATGGGTTCATGTAAGTCTGCTGTCTCCCTGGACTAAAACCTGTTGTTTTTACTTGGCAGATTGAGTTGTATAAATACTTTACCAGTATAAATGTATGAAGTGTGTAATTTGGGATGATAATTATGAATTGCTCTGGTGCCTAAATCCACCTTTTTTTTTAACTAGAAGATTTTTTCCAACTATTTGAGTTAGTCTAATAAAAGATATCAGATTTACCAAAAGAACCTTGTCTGCCTAAATCCACCTAGATATCTGTGCCTAGTGTTACCCAAAGAAGGGGGTCTGCTCTTGACTAAGCAGTTAGCTAACAGTCCAACATACATTAGAGAACACTACAGACTGTTCTAACCTGTACCAATTGCTGACAATCTCAGGAGGTTGTGAAGGAATTATGGGATTATTCAGGATGAAAAGACCCTAGCTAAATCCTTTTCTATCCATCCAGGCCCCTTGGGAAATTATTGGTAGGATGGCATCTGAAATTTTCTAGCAGAGAATCCTCCTGGTCTCATGGGGTGTCTATACATGTGCTCCAGGGTAGAAGTGGGGGGGCACTTTAATCAGAATGGCTCTCACAGAGCCGCTCTAAAGTGCCTGTAGAATCACGTGTATTCAGTGTCCCTCACATGTATAGGTTCCCAAGAGGACTATCTCTATTTACAGTTGCAGTACGATGGTATAGTGGTGTACTAGAATGGAAGACCATATCTCAAACAAACTGAGTGCAACCAGGACATAGTGTAACTAGGCCAAGTTAATGAAGTCAATAAAGAAATGCCAAACTATACCTGATGAAGATTTAGCTCCTAAACACTTAGGCTGTTATCTGAAAGTACAGATATTCTTGCTAATTGTTTATCTGTACATTGTGTTAATACTGGGGAAAGGAACTTCTAATTGTTTCAGTTGTGGATGGTTCAGGGAGCCAATCACATAAAGTTTCACACTTAACATAGAAGTAGGAATGTATGAAAAAAAGTGAATGAAATATTTCTTTAAAAAATCCATGAGGAAAAAAAAAAACAATTATGGGAGGATTTTCCATCACAAAAATCAAAGCAATATATATTTTTTTAAAAATTGGGTCAATAATAGTCTTTGCTTTCAGGATTAAAAGGACTACATTTTCCTTGATGTACCATAGTCTCTTTCTGTGGCTGAATTACCACAATACCTTACAGGCATCTTCCCATCATTTTTTAACTCTTTGTTCTACAAAAAAATATTTTAACTTTTGTCCCAGTTCAGAAAGTAAATGGATATTGCCCTAGGATGGAAATTGTATTTTTTTACCCAGCTCTGTTTGGAAGTGCTGCAGGACTAAACATGATGATAATTTGTTAAAAGCTAAAAATAGAAACTCACTGTCTCTTAAAATCATTCTTATATTGATAGCTCGCCATCAAACATGCATTAGCTGCTTCTGTTGGTTTCAGCTGGTGCATAATGTATTTTAGGGAAACATTTGCCCATCAAATATATAGCAACACAGTCACCTTCATAAGTGGGAGGATGCACTTCAAGGAATGTAGACATGCATGAGAATTATTTACAGTTGTTCATGATGCTTAAATCCATTATTAATAGGACAATTTTTTGTGAAGAGGATTCAAAATAACAAGATCTGAATCTTGACACTAAAGTCCACATTCAATACTTTTCAACTGTACTGCACATGATTATGTGATGTATTCCACTGGAATTGATGAGGTTTCTTACCTAGCACTCTGAACAGTATAGAGGACAGAACATGGTCTTTTGCTTTCAGGAAATGAAGGTATCTTTAGGTTTTGGCACTCCTGTCCCTGCTAGAGCACCCATCCTTGCTTGGCTTGAGTAGACAGCTTAGGCCGAGGCTAGCCTGACCACCCTGCAAGGGGTGGTTTTGTGGGGAGGTGCAAAGCATCCTGGGATGCTGGGGGACTGTGAGTTAACTTGAATCTGGAGGAGACCTGGGACAGAATTTTAATAAACCAATTTACTCCAAATCAGTTAAGTCTGATACAACATCCATCCAGCTTTATCTTAAACTGGTTTCAGCCATTTTGAAAGTGGTTTATGTGCACTGAACTTCTATTGTGTTACAGATTTGAACTGGTTTCTGATCACTTATACCTGTTTATGTGTAACTTCTGTCTGTAGCCCTGAGGTCTCCTCTAACCATAATTTTCTATGATTCTATGAATAGTATAAGATGCTTATATTTGGTCTTACAAGTCAAAGACTAGGATTTTAGGATGGACAACTCTCCAAGTCACCAAAGTCCATGAAGACCATTAACCCAAGTAATGAGCTGCCATTAAAAACCTCTTACAAGTGAGAAATTTGAAACAACAGAATTCTGTCATTTAAAGGAAACTTACATTCCTTTAAAACCACCTTTTGTGTGGTGGGCACATTACAGAATTACTTTGTTGAAATAGAGTACAGGTCATAATGATTACATGATTGTCATGATCCAGTGGTTACTAGGTTGTTTAAATGAAACCAGTTTAACCCAATCCAATTTTTAGTGGCTGTTTGAAGTATAGAAATATATGGCTGTAATTAGCCATAATTGGTCCCATTAGAAGCTATTTAAGTACAGTGGCCAAATATTGTATAATTTGAAACTGGCTTAATTGCTTCTCCTAATTTATGTTCACTAAAGAGTACCACACTATTCCCCTCACTAGTAACCACTACTTTCGCTAGCCTTAAACCCAGCACCAGCAAATCATGCCAACAATACCCTCATCTTCGATCATGTTAACCATGATCCTCTGTAACTTATTACAGATATCCATTACAGATGTTGTTACATGTTTTCTCAGAACCAGCCCCACCAGCACCCCACTTGTCCAAATCGTAATGTATGGTTGTAGTTAAAATCAGAAATGTCAGGTAAGTTGGATTCCAGATTTATAAAGCTTGAGAGTCCTTGTCTGAAGCCAAACAGATGTTTTTCATATCTAACATATGTGATTTCCATGAGATTATGCCATCTCTTCCTGATATTTCAAGCTGTTTACCAACTCTCTTGATACAATATAAATATTTATAAAGGTTCCATGCATCTCTTTATACATCCCTGCCAGCATGAAGGCTTAGTGCTGTTCTGACAACAAATATTAATTAATCATACTTTCCCTATTTTGGATGTATGAAGTGAAATAGAATTCTGTCTTTAGGGCCTTATTTTATTCCATTCATTAGGCATTTAAGTGGACTTAGTTACCTAAGTATGATCCTATTCCATCCTGCTCCAGTCCTTGAAAAACTGTTAATGCAGAAGATGGATCTGTTCCTTTCCTCCTTGCTGCTATTTTTTGAGACCCGGGGCCTTGTTCCAAGGTAATTTTGAGCAGCTTCTGGAGCTCTTAACACTTGGATTGTTAGGCAGCTCAAAGCTACACCACTCCAGAGCAGGATTATCTTGGATCCGTGTTACCTAGCTCATGTTACACTAAGATGTAGTCATTGACTAAACCACAGTGTAAATACCACCCCCCTCCCCACTGACCCAGGCCCACTGGCCTCCTATCCTCCACAGCACCTCAGATCCTTGCTCACTGATCCCCCTCCTCCCCCCTCTGCCCACACTCCAACTCTCCCACTTGCTTGTGACTGCCTGTGCCAGTTGTCCCAGGGGAGTAGGCAGGGAGGGGTTAACCTGCCTGCTTGGTTGCTGCCACTGCTGGTCTTGGAGAAGAGCAACCTGACAGTGGCAGTGGTGGGAGCTAGGCACGCAGATTAAGCCTTTCCTGCCTGCTCCCCTGGGACAGAGAGCACAGGCAGCCACAAGTAACTGGGGGGGAGACAGAGGTGAACCCCAAGGGGCAAGGGGCTTCTGAGCCCAGTCCCGTGGGGGGAGGGGGAGTCCAGGAGAAGGCAGTGCCAATATCCTGAGACTCAAACCTGGCATGTGGGAGGAGGCAGTACCAAGCCCCAAGGCCCAATCTGGCCTGCAACTGACCCTGCATCACTCATCTGGCCCACAGGGCCAAAAGGTTGAGCATCAGTGGACTAAACTGTAGAAGAGTCATCCTCCTCCATCTAACATACACTAGCCATAGGCTTTTGCTAGGTAAAATATTGTAATTTATGCTTGCTCAGCCTATATGTATACAGAGCTCTGTACTTACCTAGCTAGCTCCTAGCCTGTTGTGCAGGCTCAATAGCTGTGTGGGCACTTCGGCATCTACATTGCACTTGGAGTAGTATTGCAAACTGTGTATAGACGCCAAAAATGGCAGTTAGGCAGTTTGGTAATTATGACTGGGATACATCAAGTGAAATAGGATTCTGCCCTGAATCTTAATTTCTTAAATGCAGTATCTAGGTTGCCCATAGAGGGATAGATCAAGTTTTATCTTCTTGTGTCCATTTATTTAGTGTGCATATAGTCCAAGACATAGTCCAAAACATATAGTCCAAGACATAAATAACACTATCTTTTAAAGATACATAGGGAGAGCCACACAACCCAAAGATGCTTGAATTAAAATAATAAGATCGTTAAATACAAACTGTCCTTTCTTAATATGAGCATTACCTAACATAAAAAGCAGAGCTACACCAATGATTTGATCATTATGTGAATGCTTTCGGCTTTTCTTGTAGCTTTCCTTTTCCTTGTGACGTAAAGAGAAATAAATCTGAAGGCTAATTTTTTACCTTTGTTTAAAGCTGTGAATAAACAAAAGAAAATCACTAGCACCAAAGTTGTGCAACCTCCAGTAGTGTTGCTGCTTTATCAGAGAGACTCGGTGAGAAACATGGACTGGAGAGACTATAACCTCAGGCTAATGCCTTATCAACCCCAGGAAGTTTACTGGTGCCCAAGCATAGCAAGAAATTAAAGGGGAAAAAAAGACAGAGAAGGACTTATTTTAGGCTGCCTAATTTTTTAGTACATGCAGATCATCCTGTAGCAGAAGCAAGTTCCACGATCTTCCAAATAAGCTTGCACAGTGCAAGAAACTCTGGATCAGTGGAGATAAATGTAGCCTAAGAATGCCGGTTAAGAATGACAGTGAAATAGGGCATAGCTGACATATAGCAAAACAGCATTTTATTCCTTTTCAGAGAGGAAATGAGGTGTGCTGGATACTTAGCATTAAGCTGAAATCTAAGATTTGGACAGCAATTTGACACTTTGCTTTTAAAATATGGTAGTTTGTCAAATACCTGGAAGCGGGCCCTGCTGGCTAGATATGCACATTGTTACAACCAAAGTAAGGAGGATATTTTCATCTAAATGATGAGTGCATTTGCAAGCACACAACATTTTTGTTAATAGGGGACTTCTGTTATCTGTAGTTCTCAGTAGATGTGCAGTAATAGATGAGAAATATGAATACAACAAAAATATAGTTTTATTGTAGTTGATTACTTCAGTGAGTGGCGTGCTTAGCGGTGTTTCCTAGCAACACCACTCCATCACACACAGCCTGGGACTGGTTTGAAAAAAGAAGTTAGAAATGGAAGGAAGCTTTGTTTATTCACATATTAAAAGAGATGGAACTGAATTTTATCATTATAAAGGTTTTGGAGGGAAGGTGTACTTCTGCAAGGTTTTTTTCTTGCTAATTGCCTCGTTAAAATTATAGCAGTACTAAACTGGTTGGTATACAAGGGGAGTACGTGGCTTGCAACAATCCTTGGTGTCTCTATTATCTGGTATGAAGGAGAAGCATCATCAGATTCACACTGCTTCTCCCCAGCCTGGGTTAAGAGAGGAAAGGCTTAGCCCTGATGAATCCTTGAAAGGGCGCATTCTGCATCCTTGGGACCTTCAAGGACTGGAAGCTGTAACCTTTCCAGTGGCGTAAAACTGTTCTTACAACCTCTTGTTTACAATGGCAGAACAATACTGGCTTGTGGTGCTCGGGCCAGGTGCCAGATGATTGGAAGATAGGCAATGTGGTCCCCATCTTTAAGAAAGGGAGGAGGGAGGACCCGGGCAACTATAGGCCCATCAGTCTTACCTCAATCCTGGGGAAACTCTTTGAGAAGATCATCAAGGAGCACATCTGTGATGGGCCAGCATCAGGGGTGATGCTGAGGGGCAACCAGCACAGTTTCATTAGGGGCAGGTCATGTCAGACCAACCTGATTGCCTTTTACGATCAAGTCACAAAAGCATTGGATGCGGGTGTCACCGTGGATGTAGTCTTTCTGGACTTCAGCAAGGCCTTTGACATTGTCTCTCACCCCATCCTCATTAAAAAACCTAGGCAACTGTGGCATCGATACCTACATGGTCAGATGGATTGCTAATTGCCTGAAGGGTCATATTCAGAGGGTGGTGGTGGACGGGTCATATTCGACCTGGGGGGAAATGGGCAGCGGAGTCCCCCAGGTCTCAGTCCTTGGGCCCGCGCTGTTCAATTTCTTTATCAGCGATTTGGACGATTGGGTGAAAAGCAACCTGTTCAAATTCGCTGATGATACCAAAATCTGGGCTGAGGTGGGCACGCTACTAGGGAGGGAAAGACTGCAGAAAGACCTGGATAGGTTGCAGGGGTGGGCTAACAAAAACAGGATGCGTTTCAATACGGACAAGTGCAGGGTGCTGCACTTGGGCAGTAGTAACCGGCA
>NW_005841930.1:408654-412104 GCF_000455745.1 Alligator sinensis | reverse complement strand
CTACATGGCTGGGGTCACTTGAGCCCAGTTTCTCTCCTGCCCAGGCAGGGGGTCGGACTTGAAGATCTACAAGGTCCCTTCCGACCCTACTTCTATGATTCTATGATGAATACATTTTATATGGTGTTAAATGTGTTGGTGTTAACCATAGGAATACTTGTGCAAAAATGTTCTTGTCCTGTGTAACCCCAGTGTAATAGTGGAAGAGTCTTCGGATACTTTGTGGTGGTAACAAGGCTTTTGTGGCCACATGTTTTCAAGCTTCAGTTCTCTCTGTCACTGCTTTAGTAGCGTACGAGCAAATACAGCACTGACACAAGTTTCCTTAGCTACATGGATGTTGTTTTCTGGCTTATAAGCTACAAACCCACGGGACATTATAAAGAGTAAAATTATTAAGGTATAATTTGTTAACAACCCTAATGTATGTGGAAATGCAGAAAAGGGTCTGTTGTATCAAAGACTCCTCAGATTTTTTTTTCGTTGAGTTATAAATAAGGATCAAGTAAAGGAGGCTTACTAACCACAGTAGAAAGTCAGTAATCTGAGGAGGACTGCTAAATGGAGTTTTCATTTTACTGTCTTGGACCAACTTCCTAGAACACATCTGCTGTGAGAATGTGTGTTACAGTTAGTAGAAATAGCTTACGATGGAAAATATTGAATTATTCCCATTAATTCTTTGTTGGAACTTTTAAAATATCGTGTTTATGGTTTGTTCAGCACCAATAAGTACATTCCATGCACAAGGAAAAGTAGTTACCCAGCACAGACACAGTCTGAGAATTGGACTATTGCTATTTGCAAGGACACTACAAATTCCTAAAGGGAACTTTCCTGAAGGAATTCTCCTTTTATTTTTAATTAATAAAAAAAGGGTGTGTGTGGAAGGGGAAACTTGTACACAGCAGTCGCAATGGTGTGCAGACACAATGAGATTAAGGACAGGGAATGGACAGACAAAAAAAAGTTTACAATGGAAAAAAGCTGCCCAATGCCCATGGTATTCATTTGGGTTTGAAAGAAAATGCTGATTTAATCTTTTAATGATCCATTCCATAATCTTGGAACAAAATATATTCTCTACGATTACAAATTTTCATGAAAAATGAATTGAAATGTCAATCTGTATTGCTCAAATGCTCAGAATTCTGTAGTCTATTGTAAAAATTCTCAATTAGCATTGTATATTTAATCCAATCAAGAAGCAGAAATAACTAGATGTTACTAGAATGTTACATAACTATCCATAACAATATAAATTGTGAACAGTTGGAACAAATGGTTACCAATGAATTGCAAAGCAGAATTATTAACTGGAAAAGAATATTTAATAACATTTAAACAGTTATATTTGAGACTTTTAAATCTCAACATTTTAAAATCAGTTTACATATCATCCACAAACAAATGACAGAGACAACAGAATTATTTGCTATAATTACTCTATAAATGTCTGTTTAATTATTTAAAAAGAAAGAAAAGAGAAAGAAACATGTTCCTTTCAAGATAAAAATTGTTTATGTGAAATCCTCTATCACTAGCACAGAATATGCCATGACAGGCCATAATAATTTCCCTAGTCTGAAATCTTGACAGTGACCAAAAACTGATACTTTACTTGGAGCTTGCGTTCCTTATGTGCTAAAACCCCACAGCAGAGCCAACTCTTTTTTCTGTTCCATCTAGGTATTTTGTACTGTGCTCATCACCACAGATCAGAGCACCTTACAGTTCTTTACAGGATATAGCCCAGATTTAAGGGGTTCCCTACTTGTAGTGACATTGTGCACTGTCACACAAAGTTCAGGTATGTGAGCTTATATGTAGAATTAAAAAGGTATCCTGAGTCTCCAGCCTTGAATGGGTATATTCAAGCATCATTTTGTCAGGATTCATTGCAGCCAGCATGCTATTCAAGGGAACACTCAGGCCAGGAAACTAGATTGTATTTGAATTATTCCCTGAAACACCAAGTTAAGCATGATTATTAATGTGGGATTCATGATCCTGAACCCCTGCCTATTCTTAATCACTAAGGGTTTCTATACATATGCTGGGGGAGGATGCTTTAATTAGAGCAGCTCTGAGAGCCGCTGTAAGTAGAGCACCAGAAGTGTCTTTGTATCAGTGTCTCCACACTTCAAAATGGCGGGGTGGGTGCTTTATCTAAAGCTCTTTGAACAAGCATTAGAGAAAGCACCCCGGCCACCATTTTGAAGCATGGGGACACTGATATATGAGATGCAGGAGGCTGCTGGAGCATGGTAATTACCATGCTCGATTAATCGAGTTTGCTCTAATGCACTGGAATTACAGCTTGTCCAAGCAGCCTCTCTACTCATGTATAGGCATGTACAGTCCAGTTTCCCTCTTCCTGGGCATGTGTGGTAATCACTAGGCTGCAGGGTAAAAGATGGGTGGTGTGTTCTTTGTAAATCATCCTCTGGATGTGATTAATGGCTTGCACTCCTCTGGGTATTCAGGTGCAAGAGCAGCAGATCTGTGAATCTCACTTTTATGTAGGATTCAGTTTCTAACATCCAAGTATGTGCCATAGCTGTGTTTTCAAAACACCACGGTCCATTATTTTCTATGCATCAAAAGACAAAGATCTGCACTGAAACATCTAGGTCTTCACACATGCACAAACAGTTACATGAGACTGCTGAATCACACTTTGGAGAACAGGCACATACATTATGACGAAAAATTACTAGCATGCATAAATCCCTAGCTGAATGTAACCCTGGTACACCCAAGTATGTGCGCCCCTCTCTAAACAGAAGGGATGGTTGGCTAGTAAGGAGTGCTGTGAGAGGGACATGCAATACTGGCCTGTTCCCTCTGTTCTCTATAGAGTCAGGCCAGGACAAAAATAGTTTAACTATATACAGGTATGTGTGTATACAGACACACAAAATCCAAAAAGTGATATTAATAAATTGATACAATATATACACTTTACATATAAGGCTATATTCTATAATTGGCGACTGGGAAATTATACCACCACCAATGGCCTCAAACCTAGCACAGGTAAGTAACTGATTTGAAACAGATAAGCATAGGTAAATCCAAATAACCAACAAGTAAATACAGGTGAACAGCAAATAAATAGTGACAAACCACGGAGGGCGGGTATCAACAAGGGATCCAACAACACAAGTAAATATATACAATATACAACAGTTAAACAACTTACATTAGAAATAATAAAACATAAGGCACAACCTACAAAATATGAGGTTCCCGCACACCCTTCAGTATATCAACGTCACTGTGAGTACTGAAGACTCCACTTGGATGCTAGGAGCCTTGGCACTGCTCCAAAAAAGGAGAAGGAAGGGGCCCCAGAACCTCTCAGCCCCTCGGGGGCTTGCTGGGGATCCTTTTCCCACAGGGCCCTTTGCTAGATCTCCTTCCAGGGGCTTCCTCCCCTGTGGGACC
>NW_005841930.1:395172-408623 GCF_000455745.1 Alligator sinensis | reverse complement strand
CTGATAACTCACCGTGGGCTATGTGAGGTCCTTGTCATCCTAGCTGGGGTTTCTTTCAGCTGATGTAGATGCAGGCCTCTGGCCCCTCTGGGGCCTCCAATCCCCTCACAGCCCTGTGCCCCACTTTGGGCACTGAGGGTCATAGGTGACACATGGGGGCGGGGTACAGGGAAACTGGTCCTCACCAGCTGGGGATTGGGGAGTGCCAGCTGGTGTCCCCCCTGAGATGTGCCAGCAGCCCTTCTGGTTTGCTGCCAGCGCTTCCAAGGTCAGCGATTGGCTGCTGGGGGATCTCCCCCTGCAGTTGGCGTTCAGGTGCTGGTGCCCCCCCAGAGCCAGAAGACACCAGTTGCTCATGCCAAGGGCTCTGCCTGCTGCTCATGGTTGGGGACTCAGGCCACCTTCTGTGGCTCCAAGGCCCAGGTCCTGATCTGGGACCAGCTGCACACCAAGCATGTACGTAAGTTCTGGCCACATGCCAGGAAATGGTGGACTCAAGCTGCCTCAAGCAGCTCCCAGTGTTGGGGTCCCACTGAAGCATGCCATGCTGCGCTGCCAGCTCCAAGTTCCTGGCCTCACTCTGGGGGTTGTAGACCCGAGCTGCCTCGTGCAGCTCCCAGGGTCTGAGGCTCCGTGCCTCACTGTGTACACTGAGGTTCTGGCCGCATGCCGGGGGTTGCAGACCTGAACTACCTTATGCAGCTCACAGAGTCTGAGCTCCATGCATTGCTGCATGCACCGCTATGGATGGAGAACCGAGCTGCCTCACACAGCTCCCAGGGTCTAGCCCCATGTGCCATACTACACGCTGACTGGGGCTGAAGCTGTCTGCTGCTCCTGTCCAGCAATAGGCATCTTCAGGGGCTCTTCAGGACTCTGCCTCCGGATTGTAAAGGGACAAATCAAGGCTAAGTGGTGCCGGTCTACAACCAGGTTCGGACTCTTCACCTTGCCCTGGGTAGGGGTGGGCCAGCCCCTCCCCAAGTGCTACCCGATCCATGGGAACAGCCCACCAATCAGAATCAAGCTTCTCTGAGCCCAGCATGCTGGGCAATGGCCGCAAGCCTGCCACATGAATCTGGGTCTATATGCTACTGGCAAAAACGTAAAATGCTTATAAATTATACTTGTATATTTTTGTACTCTTGGGTTGCATAGCCTCAATTTTGTAATCAAGAAATGAAATATCCATATGGGTGATTTCATGATCACATTAACAGCAAATTACAAAGCCTGAACATACACTGTCTACGTAAATACTTTTATGTTTCTACTCTAACTTAGCATTTCATTTCATTGTGCTTTCTTATTCCCAGGTTATATGGCAGTATTAAAAGAAAAGGCTGGTTAATTTTGCAGTGCTGTTCATATATTTGAAGACAGTAACTCAAGTTTCCAAGATCATTCCATTCACCAAGTTCTAGATTTTGCAATTTTTTGTTATTTATGTTACTATTTGCCATACAACTAGCCACCTCTTTTTTGCCTTTTCTGAAATATTTAAAAATTTACAATTTCCTTAAAGTGAAGTGAGGTCAAGAATGAAAATTCAATTGTGAGGTCATTCATTATAATACCATTTGCTTTACTAGTTCATGGTTGATGACCACACAGATGGTTTTACTAAGCTATGTAAACTGATTCAAGTAACTTACAGAGGGTCTTGCAAAATCCATCAGAATTTAGGAAAAAGCTGGCAAAAAGTAATCTATAGAGCAGAAATAACAATACATTAAGATATATCTGACCTCAGATTTCCCAGGCACATATGTATATTTCAGACCAAAACAGTGGTGATGAAACAATGGAACACTGAAATCAGGGACAAACATTTTCCTTCTTTATTTTGGCTTTTATGATTATGTGAGTCACATATAAAATGATAATGAGACAGTTCCGAGAACTAGGAGAATTACATAAGATGATAATATACTAGGCCTGCCAGAATCAGACAGAGAACTAGAAAAAATATGATTTGCCTTAATTTTACAGCTGGATTAAAAAGATGGACCAAAACTTTCCCTTTGTCTGAAGGCTGACCCTCCTAATCTTATTGGATGGCTTCAACTAGTCAAAGACAAAATTGTGCATCATATTATTTACTTGTCTTGCTTTGTGTAATTTCACTCACTATATTAGGTCACCCAATAGACTGCTAGTTTTTTTGGCAGGAATATCACGTTAACTCTGTACTGTCCTCAAGAGCCATTCCAATCCCCTTCCTCTGTTTGACCTGTTGCTCTGTTTTCTGCTTCCTGCCCATGGCTCCTTTCATGATTTCATAGATTTCATAGACATTCGGGCTGGAAGGGACCTTGGAAGATCATCGAGTCCAGCCCCCTGGACCAGGGGCAGGAAGTCAGCTGGGATCATAGGATCCCAGCAAGATAAGCATCCAATTTTCCCTTGAAGGCATTCAAAGTAGGTGCTTGAACCACCTCCGATGTCAGGCTATTCCAGACCTTGGGGGCTTGGACAGTAAAGAAGTTCTTCCTTATGTCCAGCCTGAAACGGTCTTGCAGGAGTTTATAACCATTCGACCTTGTCATCCCTTGGGGCGGTCTGGTGAACAGATGTTCCCCCAGATGCTGGTGAACACCCCTTATAAAGTTATAGGTGGCCATCAGATCATAAAATCATAGAATCATAGAACCGTAGAAGTAGGGTCGGAAGGGACCTTGTAGAGCTGCTGCTTTGCTTTCTGCTCCCTAGCGTACCTGCTCCTGTGCTGCCTCTCCCCTCCCCAGTCTGCCACATGCATCACACAGAGGCTACCCATGCCACTAGGAGCACTCATGCTACAGGTTGGCCACCTCTGAATTAGATCATGGACATTGTTTCCTGACAGTTTGTGTATATCTAGGTATTGCAGAAAAGTTCACAGGAGCCTCCTAAAGAAGATTTGTGAACCTTTACAAAATTAAAATGCCTACTGCTGATTTAAAGATAGCTCTTTGTTGTCTGCAGCCATGTCTGCAAAATACTTTATTCTAATTTATGTAAATATTCTTAGTTTACCTTGATTGTGTTGCTGTTTGCTTTTTACCTCAAGCTTCCTATGAATTATATTTTGCCTGGACTTCCTTATGTGAACAAGACAGAAAGACGGTGTAAGAAGTATAGCTGACTCACTCCTTGAACTTTTGATAGGTCAAAACTCTTGAATAAGTAAAACCTTTTTGAGCCATGTCACCCTAACCCCAGTCTGGTTGCATTAGACAGAAGATCTGAGCACAGATCAGAGCACCTTACAGTTCTTTACAGAATATAGCCCAGATTTAAGAGGTTCCCTACTTGCAGTGACATTGTGCACTGTCACACAAAGTTCAGGTATGTGAGCTTATATGTAGAATTAAAAAGGTATCCTGTATGTGTGCTAAAACAAAGACTGCATGTAAAAGAATATAAATGACTGTAGCAGGCCTTGGAGTCTCTTAGGTATGTGAGGCCTTGGAGTCTCTCAGGCTGACTGGGGATCTTGGGAGCTTGCTTCTCTTTCTCTGGCACCTTAGTCCACTCCCTTACCTTTCCTGCCATGACTTGCTATTGAAAATGATACATTTGGGAGACTGCCTTCAGGTGGCCAGATTATGAATCTGTCCCTCACTTCCTGGTGAGGGAATCCTGATTTCTCTCCCTTGTGCTCTCTCACATGTGCAGGCTTCTGTTTAGGGCTTGCAGGACCTGAAGCCTCCTCAGACTCCTCATTGGGTAACTGAGGGGCCCACTCCATTGCAGATTTTCATCCTTAATTCTTTGGACTGCACTCCTTGCTACCCCTCTAAGCCTACCCTCAAATATCTTCCACATCCCTCACCAGCTGTTCTCCACTACAACTACCCATTCTTACAGTTCTGATGAGGTTTCCTTAATGTTCCCACTGAGTCCACAGAGTCTCTGGTGGGCAATAGTCTGGCTGAATTGTGGAACTGGGAAATGGACCACTCAGAATCCTGGCATCTGGCCATGGCGCCAACAAGGCTCTGGGCCCTGGCAGCCACCCACATAGAACAAAACCCACCTAGTCATCCCATTTCTGATAGTTCTCAACAGCCTTATTCCAAAAAAACCCCCAAACCTCCAGCCTCCTCCCCCCCCCCAAAGCATGCTTTCTACCCCTAAACAAAAGGAACCTGCCACCTTGGCACCCCTCACCATTCTTGCAGAAATATTCTCCCTTAGCCCCCAGGCAGCACAGTTTCCCAGTCCCTCTGGGTTCAGTTCCCAGACTCCACTTTGTTCCAACGTCCTCAGGAGCTCCTTTTCCCTGCAGCCTTTTGCATCTGGCAATAAACCTCTTCTTTCTACTATAAACCCTTTCTACAATAAACCCTTTCTACTATGGCAACTAGACTTAGCCACTTGAAGCTAGTATGAAAAAACAGAATCTGATTAAATGCACCATACCCATCTTCTGCCTCCCCCTCCTTAGTAACAAGGGCCCTGTTACATATCCTTTTCCTTTTTAATCAAATGTATGGTTGGACTTTGATTTCTGTGGGTCCTCCTCCTTGCTCTTTCTGGAAAAAATTGCATTACTTTGCTGCTTCCTAGCTGATGATCTAACACAAAATTATATAGTTGTAGGCTCAGGTATCTTCATCTTGATAGCAGGCTGTCCACCTTCTTGTGGTGGAGCCCCTTTAAGGTTGCATATTAACCACTGTGAACTTTCTTCCCAGTAAATAGTACTGCAAGGTTTCTACCACTCACTTTATTGCCAACATTCCTTCTCTATCACAGTATATGCTTGCTTACAGGGTGCAACTTCCAATTAATGTTAGCCACCAGGAACTTTATGCCCCACTCCTTCTCTGACAATACTGCCTTGATGGCTGTGTTGACTCCCCATAGGGAGCTCATGAGCCAACCCCAGCAATACCCAGTGATACCTTTTTGAGACTAGTAATCATGCAACTTCTTTCTTCTCTACAGGTCCCTTGTCCACCCAATATAATAGTCTCCTCCCTACCTCTAATCTCAGGTACATGTTTGCCAGACTTCTTTGTTACGCTGTGTGATGTTCCCTTAATAGATACAGTGTAAATTATATTCCCATACCTGCTCCACCCATAACTGACTTCAGTCCATGGCTTCGCCAACATGCATATCAGGTCCCTTCATCTTCAGGCACCTCCTCCCCTACCATGACCTCAACATCTTGCTTAGCCTTCTGTCTGGGCCTGGGGAAGTGCCTCATCATGAAGTGGGTGTTATCCTTCTCTCTCTCTCTCTCTCTCTCTCTCTCTCTCTCTCTCTCACCAGCTCATGGAAGCTCAACCAGTCCCATCCCAGTAATACTAGGTACAGCAGTTTAGGCACAAGATTTACCAGCAACAAGTGCATGCATCCTGTCACAGTCATGCACAGTCCTCCCCATATAAACATACTAGCATGTGGTGGTCCTCTACTTACCCTGGTGTGCCTGGTAGTAAACTTGCTCTAAACTTGAGGAGGGAACAGATGGTAATTAAGATGAGGAATACTTCCCCCCCCCCAAGCCCTCCAGCCCCACCATCACACAAGTAGACACTTGTGTGAGCATTGGTTTCCCCCTTCCTCCATCTCTTCTCAGGGGACACTTTCAAACCAGCCAGGGATCTTGGTTCTTCAAAGTCTTTGGGCCAAGCAATGGCCTGCTGTGCAATGGCCTCACAGCTTCCAGAACCTGGTGACAGCCCCCACAGAGTTCCAGAGCCTGGTAGTGACCTGGCAAAGTCTCACAGCATTGGAGCAACCTGTTTTGCTTCTCGATGATTAGGGGGGTTCCACTCAGTAGCCCCATTTCTGTGGATCCCAAGCAGCCTCATTCCAAAGATAAGCAATGCTTTCTTTCCACAAACAAAAGGACCCTTCAATCTTGGCACCCGTTGCTTTTCTTGCAGCAATGTTCTCCCTTGGCCCCCAAGGCAACACAGCTGTCCCAGTCCTGCTGAGTTCAGTTCCTAGACTCTACTTCACTGTGGTCCCCTTGTGAGCTTCTTTGCTTTGTTAGTTCTGGCAACAGACACTGGTTAATATGGCAGCTAAGCTCCACCCCTTGCATCTAATATGCAAAAACAGTCTTCTTAAAGGCATCCTTCTTCTGCCTCCTCCCCGCCGACTTAGCAATGGGGTAGGGGTCCTATTACACTCTGCTGTGGTGTGTCTTCCATCATTGTTCCTGGAGATTAGGAGTTTGATCCTAAAAAGGTACTACGTGTTGACTGTCACTGACCTTAGTAGAAGTTAAGGGTGCTTTAAACACACAATCCATTTTTTCTTCATCAGAGACAATACCATTGGAAGTCCATTCAAATACACAGGCTCTTTCTACAAAACTCCAAATGCCATAATCTTTCCTTCTGTTTATAATTTACATCTTTCATAGTATTTCTTTTTTTCCAGTCTCTTATGTTTTCTGGGCAGGGATTCCAGTATTCTTGAAAACATATTCCTAATAAACATACATAGCTTATTATAATGGTGTACTAATAGCTTATTAAAATATAATATTAATACTAGTATTATTATATTCCTAATAAACTTGTAAATTAAAATATATTCCTTATAACCTAATTTATTTTTTCCACCTTTCTTTCTTTACTACTACAGTAATTACATGAACAAGCTATCTTTTAAACAGGAACCTTACTATAAAAAGCATCCAGGCTTCACATTGCCCTTCAGCTTGCCATTAATTTTGTCTTATGGACTATGATTGTCATTATAGGCTTTTTAAAATGTATTATTATGAGAACCATCCTGTATTACATGAGCAGTTCTAGATAAATAGTGTAGTAGTCACTAGTCCTCAACTTCTGTATTACCTGAAATTTTTTACATTACAACAAATAAAAGTTAAATTTTTAAATGTCAAATAAGTTGCTCTAAAAAGAGCCATTCATCAATATATTTGTGCTTCGAATTGCATGCAAAAGTATATTTGCTATTTGATTTAATATTAACATGGTTAAAGCCATCTATTGTTATTTTACTGATATATTTTGCAGTGTTTTACTCTTTGGACTTAAGATAACATGGTTTCATGGAAACAGAGATGAAATTCTCCAGCTTATCTTCCTTCAGCTAATTCAGGATATTTTTCCCATAGAACATTTTTTAGTGTTTTGCCTAACTTTAGAGTCATGAATAAGTAATATGAAAATAATTTTGTATTTTATTTTTCTCTGAGGGTCAACGTTTCTATTTCTGTTTCCTTGGATATAGAAGCAAATGGATTCCATCTTGAGAACATTTTTATATTATATGGGACTGACCTTCTGATGGTATACTTGGTGTCATCACAAAAAACAAGATATTCTACTTCATGCCTCACCTGCAAATTAAGTTACCCATCCTTTAGAGCTTTGAGCCAAGAGACTTTATTTTCCTGAGGTTTATAGTCCTGCTGTGTTTCTTAAGCACAAGTTGTGTTGATCCCTCTTCTGATGTCAAAGCAACCAGCTGATTCAGGCTTTTCATTTTATAGTGGAGCACACCGACAAATATAACTGCTTGATAGACACATTTTCTGCATGCTAGAGAGCAGCACAGTGCTTTTTCATCTGTTCTCAGTTAGTAGGTGTTAACCTTTTATATGAGAAGTGCAGAATGTGTGTTTTTCTACTGAATCAAAAAGTACCCTTATGCTCTTTACATAAAATTACTATATTTACAATACAAAAACCTCAGCTGATGCAAAAAGTGTCAGCTCCTTGATAACAGGTATTTTGTGTGGAGAACACATTTACTTGTGCAATGAAATCTGCATTGACTGTCAATTCCTATCTACAGGATAAGATGTTGATAGGAGACATTCTCTTTATCCCCTCTACTCTCAAAGCTTTTGCTTATCCTCCCTGGTTTGTGCACATTGCATGGCTACCCATGGAAAAAGTCAATCCATCTGATAACCTATACAGCCAAGCAAATGATATTTCTGGATCAGTTCTGTCTTAAGAAGATTCTGCTCATTCCTTTAGTCAGTTTAAACATGGTCCTTGATTACTCCAGCACTACTTAAGTGAGACCAAAAAATGGGTCGATTGAAAAAGTCTGAAAAGATTTTCTTCAAAGCTGTGAAATCTGGAACAGCAAGATAAGGATTAAGCTAGGTTCTCTCTAACACTACCAATGCTTAATTATAAAGCTAACTATGGAGCTAAAGATTATTTGTGCAAGTTTTACCATGCATATCTGTAAACATTGCTATTTATTTTCACCAAAGAACAATATATTTTGAAGCAATTTTATCTCCAGTGAGAGATGGGTTGAGAAAAAAAATCTTATTCAGCTACCTCCTTTGAAGTAGAGAATTAGGTGTAAAAGACGGACTAGGGACAGGTAAGTCTGGTCTCTTTTAATATTATTTATACAAGAATTACAGTTCCAAGTAGTACTTTCTACCCATTTGCCAATGTTACCCATTCCAAGAGATACAGATAAAATGTAAGTATTGGATTAAAATTAATAAATCTGCACAGTGCCTATTGCTGAGTATTAGTTTTATACCACAAATATGTCTTGTTAGAGATGACTAAAAGAATTACAGTCATGGCTTATGTTAATCTATTTATCCATCTAGTGAAGGGTAAGAACAAGGCTAGAGTCTAGGCCATGGAATTGAATGTGACTAGAAGTTAGTAAACTTGTGTGTTATTTCAACTTGAATGAACATATTACAATCAAACTACAGAAGGCGTTAATGATTTGGCCATTCACATTCAAGGATTGAAAGCTCAGACTAAAATTCATCCAGTGTTAGTCTCCAGATAAACCTCTAGCATGAAACCTAGGAGAAGTTGAGGCAACATTAGCAAACAACCTATAAAATATATTTCACATAGGCTTCTACATGAAATCACTCAAGTACAATTTCTGAAAGAAACTCCATTCTTCCTGCCTTGGAAAAGCAGGTCTGACAGCTGCAAGAGGGGCAAAAGATGGGTGACTTTACCACATTAAAGACTGATCTTTTCAAGTACTATAGCCAAAATGTATTTCCCAAGTAAGTTGTTTCGATCATTGGCAAATGGTACACAGTACCACTTTTAAAATACGTTTTCCATCTTTATGGAAATAATTTACGATTTCCTTATTCTTTCTGCTTCTTACTCTGTGATACTATGTGTCTGAAGTAAGCTTGTGAGAATTTTTACACTCTGCATCTTAGAAGACTGGATAATTTCACTTATTGCAAGAAAGCCCTTTGAGAGTTCACAAGGATTGTTGTTTCCCTGAAGTAGTGATTAAGGTTCACATATACAGAGTTCAATATGCTGCAACCTCCAAGTATGTTTAGACAAACATAAATTAAGCGTGAAACAAATGCCCTGTCAACTAATGGGGGGTTCACCATCTTAAACAAAAGATATTAAGTTGTTCAGGACTTTAATCAGGTATGCTGATTACTTGGCATGCATAGAACCATCTGAAAATAGCTGCAACATGTGACCAATGCAGTGAATGAGACCAGCAAATAATTTGAAATGAGGATCAATTGTATACAATTGAGCAAGGTATACAATACAGCATGTCCAATGAATGTGGATGGTATACCAGTAGAGGAAATGAACTACTTCAGATATTTGGAAACTTTCATAACAAGGGATGGTTCATACCATACTGATCTCAGAGCCAGAATTCAGCAGATGAAATGTGAATTTCATAATCTCAGGAGAACGCTATGCTGCTACAAGATGAAACTAAATTTTAAGATCAAGACTACTAGAGCATCCCATGTGGTCTATGTGTGGACTCACTCATTTATGGGTCCGGCTGCTTGCTTCCAAAGAAGGACCCTGAGAGATGGCATAAAGCCTTTGAATTCTGATGGTACAGAAACATATTGAAAAATAGCTGGACAGCAAACATTCATAGTGTCTGGTGAACAGCTTGTCAATATGCTAGTTTAAAAGAAAAATACAGCTTTGTGGATATATCACATGATCTTTCAGGGCCCCCCTACTGCCACTGATTCTGCAACATAAGATGGAACAAAAACCATAAAATATAGAGAAAAAATGAAAGCAATGTAGACCATGTGGTGGAGTGGATTTGGTAAGCTACAAAAAACTGGAGACACTGAACATGGCACAACACAGAAAGATGCAACATGATGATCAAAAACATGGTTTGGAGACATCATCTAACCAACCAAACATAAATATGATTCAAACTTTCAAGATTAGTTAGAGCTTCTCCAGAAACTATCTGACTAATGAAAGTCTTAAAAACTTTTTTGTTCCTCTGGAGGAAGAGAGATGGAAGCAAATTAATGCTAGAAGCAAAAAGGATTGGTACTGAAGTTTCTGATTTGTCCATGTGTTATCATTAACATGCTCACAAATAGGTAGCTGTAAGCACACGGGATCCCAATTTTGTACTTCCTCATGCCATTGTACCTCAGAAGAAACTGCACTGTCCTCAGTTTGTGTGTGGTACAATATGGTAGTATAATGTAAAACAGATATAACATGAGGAGGAGACCAGGACACCAGAACTATACCCAAGGGAGCCGTATGAAAATATCCTTGGGAATAGGGAATTTGTTGCATTTTCAGCTGGATAACTACACAGAAATAAAGAAAACGTTTGTACAGGTTGCACTCCAATGTAAATGTTTCAAAGCACAGTGAGCTTTGAATTAGGACTTTTATCAGTTAAAAGAATTTAGGAATGAATAATAATACTTTTGCATCACCTCTGAGGTAGGTATACTGTCATTTCCTCACTTCTTAATCATTGAGATTATTGATTATGAAGATGTACTACCAAGCATATCAATGATTACTATGTCCCTGCTTCCATTTCATCATCTCTAAACACAGCAGCTAAGAACAAACAGACAAAAAGAATTAGGCTAAATCAATTCAATCTTCACAGATTAGTCTAAACTGTGTAGATTGAACCAATAAGCAAGTGAACAGACATTCACTTTTTATTCAGGAAATTCAGTCACATGCCTGCTATGGCCAGAAGCCAGGGGGTACTAGAGCACACCTCCACGCTTGGCTGGAGCAGACAGCTTGGGCCAAGGCTAGCCTGCCCACCTTGTAAGGTGGGGTTTGCAGGGAGGGTGCAAAGCTTCCTGAGATGCTGGCAGACTGTGAGTTAAATCTGAGTTGGATCTGGAGGAGATCTGGGACAAAAAAATCAATAGATTTAACCTAAATCTATTATGTCTGATACTACATCCATCCAGGTTTATCTTAAACCAGTTGGGCTCTGGGAGCAGCGAGAGGCACACGAGTGCAAGCCCGCCACACCCCAAAGCCCCCCAGTGACCCCCAGCAGCCATGGAGTACCACCGCCAACTCCCTACACAGCTGGAGGTAGATGGGGTCCATGGTGGGAGGGGGCTAGCTTAGCTCAGCTGCGGGGAGGTAGCTAAGAGGAGCCGATGAGGGTCTCACCCCGCCCCAGCTCCTACTTTGCCTAGCCCCCCAGGGAGAGAGAAGAGGGGGAGAGGGCACTCACCGGTCCCTCTCCAGTGGGGCAGGGTCCCCTAAATCCCGGGTAGGGACCCACCTTGCCCGGGACCAGCGCTGTGCCGGTGGTGGGCTCACTGTGTATGCACATAGTGTAAAAGGGACCGCCATGGAAAAAAAGCCTCAGTTGGGCTCCAGGAGCGGTGAGGTCATCCTCCAGGACAAGGGAGGACTTGAGGATCTCCCACACTGTCCAGCCAGGGACTTGGACCAAGGTGGTCAATGGCCCCAAGGCCCCCCATGTTCCTGTGGGATGCTCCATCCACCCCAACATCTTAGCATTCATGAACCATGCCAGGTACCTCAAGGTATGGAGAAAAAACATTTAAAGCTGTGTCTATGGCCAAATTGCTGATTCTCCGAATCAGCATTTAATTTCCAGATTCAGATTTGGCCAAATTGAATCGGGACAGTGATTTGAATCAATGAATTGAATCACTGTCCCCTGAATTGGGCCAAATTCAAATCGAATACAGCCTGCTTTGCACACCCCTAATAACTACCTTCTCCCCCCCCCCCAAAAAAAAAAAAAAAAGTTTGTATCTGTTTACCAAACTAGGAGTATTTTCAGAGCTAATTATGACCAGGAGGAAATTTACATCCTTTCAGACATGAAGATTATTAATCTAATATCCTATATCTCCTCCCTGTGGAAAAAAATACCCTTTCTCTGAATAGCTTGTATAGCCAGGTGTTATTTACCTTACATTTAAAATGTAAATTCATCATTGTCTGGAAGGGGCTGTTTCAGGTGCCTCAGACCACAATCTCAAGAGCCTGCTTTACTGGCTATTAAACATACTCATGTCAGATGCTAATTATCACCAATTATTTCTCTCAGCCTTCTCAGTTTTGATCCTCTCCCAGGTGTGAAATTCATTGTGTAGGGGGTAACACCTAAAAAATCATTATCATGTTATGCAAACCTCATCACACTATAACATATAAGAATTGCATTTATGTCCAATACTACAAGTCATAAAAACATAAGAATGATAAAGGTAAACACAACTTAATTCTATATATTCACAGAGACCTCACATGCCATATCAGTGAAAATAATTCAAGAAAACATGCATGACATTCCACAAACACCTCAAATATTATGGGATTGTGATAACTGTACAGTCAATGAGGAGAATACAGGTGCTGCACAGGCATGATCTACATTCTCTTGGTGGTAAGCAGAGAGGGACCTATAGCCAAGTATGATTCAAATTAGTCATAGGTAATTCTGGATAATTAATATGTTTGAAAAATATATATATATTTTTTGCAAATAAATTTTAAAAATGACTCATAATGAAATACTTTTTCTTTAAGGAATTGTTTGACCCTCCTCAATACTACCCCTAATAGAAAGACTTTATTTCAATTAATTTCCATAGATTCATCACTATTAGGAACTTTAGCAAACACTGTGGTTATCTTGTCCAAAATTCTGTACAGCACAGGCCAAAGAATCCTCTTTAACATATTGTTGTTGTTGTTGTTGTTGTGTCAAAAAGTGAGAGTAGCAAACACATACAACAGAGTTGACTAGACCAAATTTAAGAGTTTATCCAATAGCTGACAATGAATTTACACGTTAATACCCAGGACATATTGATGAAACTAAATTTTCCCTCTGCTCTCTCACCATTCTGGCATAGCTTTCTCTATCAAATCCATATATGACTAAGGTAAGTGTGTGAGAAGGTAAGTGTTTCCACTCATAGCATAAAGGATATAGAAATTTAACCATAGAAATTTAGCGCATGTTACAACAGAAGTTACCCAGATGCAGTCTCGTCTGTCTTATCACCCAGGAAATGCTCTGTCCCTTTACCAATACAATTTCTAGTTTAGTAAGCAAAAATCATAACACCAATATGAGGTTTACGATACTTGTTAAATGGAGGTGCATATAATTTTGATTTTGCCATGAAAATGTTTTCCCCAGCCAAAATATTCCTATGTTTGAAAGAATTTAAATTTCCC
>NW_005841930.1:389532-395141 GCF_000455745.1 Alligator sinensis | reverse complement strand
TTCCCTACAGAGTTCAGTCTATAGTTGCTTAGAAGAAAGTTTATTCATTGTCTTGAGTTTGCTGTGACCTAGATTTCAAATGTCTTACAATAGCAGTAAATCATATTTAATTCAGTACTATCACTTTGGTAATTTGTGTTGTCCCATTAAAATTAATGATATATTATTTGACCATTTGCCACTTAAATGTAATAAACTAAATTTAGAATCTACACAAAAAAAAGGCCACTAAATCAAAACATCTGAAAAATAAACCTTTTACATGTCCTGGAACACAGCACAAAGTGCCAGGAAGAATTCCAGTTAGAAGGTTACTAGAAAAACTGGACAGAGAAAACTCAAGCAGCTATGTTTTGGTTTTAGCAAAACCTCAATCATCATGTTTTGCTTTTTCAGTAAGATAACCAAAATCAGGGCTGCTTTTGGTTTTGGAGGGAGGACATATAGAATTATGGCTTATTTTATCCTTTTTGTTATCCCTATTTCAGTGTGACATATTTCCTTTAGTTCACTTATTATAAACATTATATTTTTTTTCAATACCAGTTTAGCTTAACACTATATCATTACAAAAAGCAGCCATGTTGCATTCCTCTTTGACCTATCCAAGTTGAATTATAAATTTGTCACTAAATGACACAGTCATCTTTTACTCCAATGGAACATTACACAATTAAATACTTATGCCTCTACATAGGGAAAACTAATATAGAAATGGTTTTAATATTAGTGTAGTTGATTAAATTTTTGAGTACTTTGAAAGAAATCTTCAAAGTATCATAGTATTATAGTACTTAGGTTCAGAAGGGACCTAAACAGATCATCAGGTCCGACCCCCTGCCCCGGGCAGGAACAGGTGCCGGGATCATATCACTCCAGCCAAATATCTGTCCAGCCTCCTCTTGACAGATACAGTCTGTTCTCACTTAATATAGTGTGTTCAAAATATTTTTGTCTAACCTAATGTTAGGGGAGTGTGTAGATGAAATGGGGGCCCTAAATTAAAGTGGTGGGTTTTAAAAAACACCGCTTCAATTTAGGGCTGATTTAAACCCCTGTGTCATGCACACACCCTGCTGACTTACCTGCCTTTCCAGTGGGGAAGGGTGAGCTGCCAGCGGGTAGAGCGGTCCCTGGGCTGCGGGGGAGCCTGGTGCTTCCCTCTGCATCAATGGTGCCCCCCCTCAGGTGGCACCTGCCTGCAGGCACCCCGTTCAGGTGGTCCTGGGGAACACTGCATCTGTGGAGGGAAGCACCAGGCCCCCACACAGCATATTCAGGCAGGCAGGCTCCGGGGGGGGGAGGGGCAGAGATCAGACTCACTGCTTTTCTTGGGTGGAGCCTGCCTTCCTTGGATGCTGCCAGACAGCCCGCAGGGGTTCCTGCAAAGTCATGGAGCTGCAGGGAGCCGGGTGTTTCACTCCACAGCTGTAGGAGCAACAAACTAAAACTCCTCGAAGGAGTTTTAGTTTGCTGCATCCCAAGTCATTTAAGGTGCATTACACAACCAAATATCCTACAACAGCTGGAATTAATGTGCAATATGCTGCCAAGGCATGCAAACACCAACACCATTAAAGCAGTGCAAAAGCATTTAGCCTGCTTTAAAGTGTCCTGCACACAGACCTCTCATTTCATCTGCACATGGCCTACCAGTTTAACAATTCTCAGTTCCAGTTGAATGGACCACTGAAAACTCATTTTCAGCAGTGGCTTCATTCTTAGAGCTGACAGAACTCATGCTTATATAGGAAATATTGTATGTACAAGAGGCTACACAAAACTATTTAGGGAGCAAGATCAAATAAAGAGAATTACAGTATGATTATGTAGTGCAAAAATCTAGAACTCTTGGTTCAGAGATGATACCTTTTATTAAACCAACTGAGAAATTGCAAAATATATGTATATATATTTTTCGGCAAGCTTTCAGGCTCACAAGCCCTTCATCAGGCTCAGGGAAAGTTCAAGATGGTAAAAAGTCCCCATATGTAGGAAATAAACTTGACAGAGGAATCTGAAGCTGGAAATCTGTTCCTCTGAGTCCATAAGAATGTATTTGTGAAGTGCTCCTTGCTGTGCAGATCAAGCAGGATTCCTTCCTTGTTGGTATCAGATGGCAGACAGTCAGAGAGGTATAGAAATCTTTCTTGTTGTCCAGCAATGAAATTTATAATCCAAAATCAGATAAAATTCAGCATCTTTCATGTTTCAGAGATGTATTTGGTAGCTGTGTTGGTCTGAGGCAAAAATAAATTAAAAAATCTAGAACTCTTGGTTCAGAGATGATGCCTTTTATTAGACCAATGGAGAAATTGCAAAAAAAAAAAATGTTTTCTGCAAGCTTTCGGGGTCATATGCCCTTCATCAGGCTCAGGGAAAGTTCAAGATGGTAAAAAATCTGATTATGTAAGCACCTTATAATGACTTATATAGAAATTAGGCACCTAAATTCCAAAGAATGATCTAGATTTGCCCTTCTCTACCAGATGCTAAGTTCAGTTAACTGCAAAGTGTAATAGAATTGCACTTGGGTACCTAAGTTAATTTAGACATCTAATAGGTGGAACAGAAGCTGGCCCAGGACATATTACAAATGTAAAACTACCTGTTTGTTTATCCTTTTTCCCATACCTCACCCACTACTACTTCCCATACCTGTAGATAGCCTATTGCTTGTGACTCAGAAAAAGAAAAAAAAAAAGAAAAAAAAGGGGGAAAAAAAGGAAATAAAAAAAATAATAAAGTAAATGCATTTGTTGAAGGTGGTATCACTATATATAATCTTTCATGGGTTTTTTTTCCTCCTGAGCATGTAAAGAAATATCCAGTTCTCTCTATGGTTGGATTTGGTTATTCAATTTTTAGGTAGAGGGAGCTGTGAAAGCAACTGGAGTATTTAATTACTACCTTATGTTAATTCATGATACAATTGCTTTCTGAGCACCAGGCTTTGGTATGGTGGTGCAGTCCTTGCATGCGGTATCCCTGCACACTGAGCACCTCCGTTCCAGGACTGGTGCATGTATACAAATAAGGGCCTCTCTACATGTGCTGGTAAAGGTAAAATGGGATCTAATGCACAATCCACATGTTCACGGTAAGAGGCATAATAGTGGCACATTAGATCCCATTCTGCCTTATTGCCAGCTCAGGGCTCCCCCTTCACCAGCGGTGTGCGAAGCCCCCAAGTCTGGGAGATTGTGGCTGCCCCAGTCTTCCAGCCTCAGGAACATATGAAGTCCCCAGGCTCCATGCACCCTCAAGGCTGGGATATCAGCCATGCCCCCCCGCTTCCCCTCCTGCCCCTCAGCTACTGAAACTCAGCTGGGTCCTGGTGCCAGGAGGTGTACTGCCAGGACCCAGCATCCATAGCTGTGGGACTCTGGACCCTGGCACCTGTAGAGCACTGTCAGGACCCAGAGTTGGCAGCTGCCAAGTCTGAGAGTCCCCTCGGTGTCAGGACTTCCAGCTGCATCTGAGCATGGTGTAGCCCTGTGGCTGGGAGCCCAGTCAGTTGACAGGGCTTCCAGCCAGAGGAGACTATACATGCAAATTAAAGCTGGATAGCAACCAGCTATAAAGTTAGCACACATTTTTTAATTCTGACTTTATAGCTGGTTGGACCTTTTCTATGGTGTGATAGATACTTTGCCTGTGTAGCTGGTTTCAGTTAATTGCACAATTAAACAGCTAACTGTGCAATACCTGTAACATTTAAAGGGGGTGTAAGACACACAAAGCATTCTTATACAGTCTATTCTACAGTACTGTAATAAGAACATGAACAATATTGCCTGGGTGCAGACCAGTACTAAAAATGCACAGGAAAGCCAGCAGTCCAAAAATGAGTTCCCTGATAAATATATATTTAACAGGGAACTCATTTTTGGACTGCTGGCTTTCCTGTGCATTTGCAGGGCTGGTCTATAACTGAAGCAGCACTTACTCACTTTCTAGGCTTTTTCCAAGTCCCTTTCCTGCATCAATGGAAACTCTCAGACAGTTGATGAACAATCAAACTGACAGGGTGGAAGAGCAAATGCCCAGTAGTTTCTCTCACGTAGACACCACTACATGTTTTTTTAACTGCTAATTTCCCTTCAGCTTTTGACTTTTTGCAAGATTAATGATTTTATGTCTGAAAATATTAAAATCTCCCACCAGCCCAGTGCATTTTAAATGCCCTTGCCATAATCCACCAGGACATAAGGACAAAGGGTAAACTAAGAATAAGGCAAAACACACCCCCACACCCTGCCCTGTGAGTTCCCTTGTATTATAAGTTAAGGTTTGCACTGCTGGTAGTTTTTTTTTAACTTTGCCTTTAAATGAAGAATGCATTGTCTGCCCTTCAGAATACTGGGCCAGTTCTCAAGTACTAAAGATCAGCAAAATTATATGGGCTTCAAGTAAGTTATGCCCATTTATGCTAGTAGATGATTCGATCTATAATATATTGATATTCTTTATAGATTCCTATGTAATAAATTTACTTAAAATAAGACAGTTTAATCCTGGTGAATGATCACATCAGGAGCTAATATGACATCATAAACTATGCTAGGGGCTGCTAAACCATCTCAGTTCTCAAAAGGGTTCAGTAACTGCTCATTGGGATTGTCTAGCAAACAGATAGACCAGAGGTGGGCAATTATTTTGGCTGGAGGGCTGCTTAATGAGTTTTGGTAAACTGTTGAGGGCTGCATGGGTAACCCCACCCCTTGACAGTTGCCCCACCCCCTGGTTACCATATTGGAACCAGAAGTCCCACTCCCTAACCACTGACCTTTGCTGCTGGAAGTCCCTCCCTTTTCCCCCCCAGAAGTACTACTTTTGAGAGGGGAGGGTTGCTATCTTGGAACCAGAAAAAAACGAAATCATACACTAAAAGTCAAACATCTACTATAACATATTTTAATTTTATTACAAAAAATAGTTGTCATGATTTGTGCTTCCATACTGTATATAGAGGGAATTGCATCATAACTCAAAAATAAAGTCTTACTCTTGTATATTGTGTGTGTGTGTGTTGGGGGGGGGTTATGGTGGGGCAAGGGTGTGTGTGTCTGTGTGTGTATGTGTATTGTGGGGTGTATAGGGTGTGTGTGTGTGTGTATGTTGAGGTGTGGGGTATGTGTGTGTGGTGGGTGTGGGGTGTGTATGGTGGTGAGTGTGTGTGTGTGTGTGTGTGTGTGTATGGTGTTATATGGGGATGTGTATGGTGAGGGTGTGTGTGTGTGTGTGTGTGTGTATGGTGGGGTGGGGGGTTGTGAGGAGGTGTGGCTGTGTGTGGGGGTATAGTATATGTTGGGTGTGTATATGTGAGGGGAGGGTATGGGTGTGTGAGGTTTGTGGAGTGTGAGGGAGGGTGGGGGGTATGGGCCCCCCACACAATCTCCCCCACATGGTGCATTGCCCCCACTGCTGGCAGCAGCAGCAGGAGGGGGCACTCAGGGCGCTTGTGCTCTATACAGGTGCGGGCACTCGGTGCACTGATCTGGACAGCACTGCACATGGGGGTGAGGAATGCAGCCTGCCTGGTCTGCCTCTATCACAGGGGCTCTATGTGGCACACAAGCAGTTCCTGTACTCATGCGACACTGGGG
>NW_005841930.1:377852-389522 GCF_000455745.1 Alligator sinensis | reverse complement strand
CTCCCCACCCCCCCACCCCCATGCTGCTCAGGTCCCAGGACACTGCGGGAAAGCAGGGGGCTGGACTGCCTTCCTCCATGCTGCTGCCAGCCCTAGCCCCATACTCCCTGCTCCCACCTAGATGCCACTTCCTGGCCTGCCCCAGCCCCCACTGCTTTCCTATTTGCTGCCCAGAGTAAGCAGAATGCTGGGAAAGCCAAGCAGGTCCCCCCTGGGGCAGATGCAGCAGAAGCAGCCCTGCCCAGAAGCTAGGTATGAAGGTAGGATCATAGGCACAGAAGGGTATGTTGGGTGGTGTGTGTATGCATAGGAATCTCACTCTCTCTCTCATGGGAAGAAGGGCTGGGCAGGTACAATTCA
Organism: Alligator sinensis; assembly: GCF_000455745.1. Lineage (NCBI taxonomy): Eukaryota > Metazoa > Chordata > Crocodylia > Alligatoridae > Alligator > Alligator sinensis. The sequence continues at coordinate 389,162 of NW_005841930.1, read as the reverse complement.
TTGCTGGGTGCCTGCAGACTAGATGAAAGTGCCTGGCAGGCCAGATGTGGCCAACAGGCCATATTTTGCCTGCCCCTGATATAGGCAAACAACTGTGTATGGATACCTAATTTGGTGTTGTTAGTGTCTCAGAAACCTTGATACAAGTCAATGGCATTATTGCTATACAGTTAAACAGCTGTCCAATTGTGAAAACAGAACTATGGCATAGCTAGTATGGTACTGTTAGTACAGCTTGCATGGTATTACAGCTGCTAACTGGGCAGATAAATGTCACTCATTAATTAATGCATTTTTTGAATCCCATGTTCAGATATGATATGATATGATATGATATGAATTTTTTTTTTGCAATCTGCAGATCAATTAGGGGCTGTGCTCTTCTTGATCTGCTGCTCACAAACAGGGAAGAATTGATGGGGGATGTAGAAGTGGATGGCAAGCTGGGCAGTGGGGACCATGAGATGACTTGAGTTCAGGATCCTGATGAAAGAAGGGAGAGCAGCAGAGTATGGACCCTGGATTTCAGAAAAGCAGACTTTGACTCTCTTTGGGGACTGATGGGCAAGATCCCCTGGGAGGCCAATGTGAGTGGGAGAGGAGTCCAGGAGAGCTGGTTGTATTTTAAAGAAACCTTAATGAGGGTACAGGAACAAACCATCCCAATGTGCAGGAAGAATAGCAAATGTGGCTAGCGACCAACTTGGCTTAGCTGAGCACTCTTCGGTGAGGTTAAAAACAACAAGGAAGCTTACAAGAAGTGGAATCTTGGGCAAACAACTTGGGAGGAGTATAAGAATATTGCTCGAGCATGCATGGATAAAGTCAGGAAGGCCAAACTGTAATTGGAGTTGCAGCTAGCAAGGGACATAAAGGGTAAAAAAAGGGTTTCTACAAGTATGAAAGCAACAAGAGGAAGGTCAGGAAAAGTGTGGGTCCCTTACTGAATGGGGAGGCAACTTAGTGACAGATGATAAGGAAATGGCTGAAGTACTCAATGCCTTTTTTACATCAGTCTTCACAGCCATTTCCTTTGAAAACTCACAATGATTGTAGGAGGTCCTGGATGGTTGGAAAAGGGCAAATATAGTGTCCATCTTTAAGAAAGGGAAGAAGGAATTTCCAGGGAACTATATACCACTCAGCCTCACTTCAGTTCCTGGAAAAATCATGGAGCAGGCGCTCAGAGAATCCATTTCTAAGCATTTGGAGGAGGAGAAGAAGGTAATTAGGAACAGTCAGCATGGATTCACCGAGGGCAATTCATGTCTGACTAACCTGATTGCCTTCTATGATGAGATAACTGGCTCTGGGAAAAGCAGTAGATGTAATATACCTTGACTTTAGCGAGGCTTTTGATACTGTCTCCCACATCGTTCTTGCAAGCAAGCTGAGGAACTATGGGTTGGATGAATCGACTGTAAAGTGGAAAGCTAAATGGATATTCAGGCTCAGTGGGTAGTAATCAATAGCTAAATATCTAGCTGGCAGCCAATATCAAGTGGACAGCCGCAGGGGTCAGTTTTGGGGCCAGTTTTATTCAATATCTTCTTTAACAGTCTGGAAGATGAGATAGATTTCTCCTTCAGCAAGTCTGAAGATATCACCAAACTGGGGGGAGTAGTAGATCCAATGGCTGGTAGGGCTAAGATTCAGAGTGACCTAGACAAATTGGAGAATTGGGTCAAAAGAAATCTCATGAGCTTCAACAAGGACAATTGCAAAGTCCTGCTTTTAGGACGAAAGAATCTTATGCACCACTACAGCCTGGGGGTTGACTGGCTAAACAGTAGCTCTGAAGAAAAGGATCTGGGGGTTACAGTGGACAATAAGATGGATATTAGTCAGCTGTGTGCCCTTGCCACCAAGAAGGCTAACAACATATTGGGCTGCATTAGTAGGAGCAATGTTAATAGATCAAAGGAAGTAATTATTCCCTTCTATTCAAACCTGGTGAGGCTGCATATGGAGTACTGTGTCTGGTTTTGGGCCCGCCACTATAGAAAGGATGTGAAGAAGTCCCGTGGAGAGCAATGAAAATTGTTTGGGGGCTGAGGCACATGAGTTCCAAGGAGAGGCTGAGGGAAGTGAGCCGGGATTTGAGAGCAGCCTTTATCTACCTCAAGAGTTATTCCAAAAGGAATGGAGCTACACTTTTCTCAGTGGTGACAGATAACAGAACAAGTATCAGTGGTCTCAAGTTGTAGCAAGTAAGGAAAAACAATGCTCAGTAGGAGGATGGTGAAGCACTGAAGCAGGTTCCCCAGGGAGGTTGTGGAATCTCCATCCTTGGAGGTTTTTAAGGCCTGGCTTGAAGAAACCCTGAATGGAATGATCTAGTTGGGGATGGCCCTGCTTTTCAGTGGGGGTTGGGTTAGATGAGCTCCTGAGGTCCCTTCCAACCCTAATTTTCTATGGTTCTATGGTTTTATGATATTTTGGGGTGAAGGCCTATTTCACTTTTTTGTATCTAAGTATTATTCACAGATGCAAATGTAATCGTGTGACTGTCATTGTCAGCATGTACACAGATCTTTAAACTTTTTTTCCACCTTCACAGGCTATGCTTCTCTTTTTGAACATCTTTTGAATGGTCCACAGTAGGTATATATGCTTAGTGGTATAATAGGATCACTGGCTAGGTGCAAAACATTTTAGAGAACCTATACAGTTTTTCTACAGCTCTTCTCACTCAGAAACGGCTTTAACTTGTATCACTTATCCCAGCTTTCTTCCTGAGACTGTCACATTAGGATGTAGGTTGCCAGGTCTGGGGCCACTTGGGGATTGATGACTAGAAACTAATATTTAGGTATTTGCTTTTAGGAATTGGCTTGTAGGTAGAGTAGATATTGCAGTACAACAGTGGTTCAGGAGAATGGCATGAGTTTATTGCTTTCTAAACATCTTTTTGTTTCATGTTCTCAGCCTTTTAGCAGATACTGTATCTGAAAACAGGGAAGACAGAGTTTCTTGAAAACCATAAACAAAAGATAAGGGACTTGAAAACTTAGCATTAGGTCACAGTAACCAGCTGCAACGCCCCTGGGATTTCCATCTTTGGTGGACTAGCCAATGTAAGAGGCCAGAGATGCCCAAATTAAGACACTGCTAAATGACCAAATTAAGACGTATGCATGTGAAACATTTGTGGAAACAAAGAATTATGGTGACAGGACTGAATGTAGACAATATGACTACCACAGAAAGACCAATCAATGGCACCCAGAAATGAAAAGTCATCAGGGGAGAAAGAATACAAAAGCAGAGATTTTCAGAGCAGTGGTGGTGGTGGAGGGGCAGAACCTTAGGCCACCATGAGCAGAGGGCACACCACCAGCCCATCTCACGTACCCCTTGGGGGGCCCTCGACCTCCAAGAGTGCTGTCATCTGACATTCAAGCAAGAACCACAAGGTGGTGTTTGTGTACTGGCCAGGCACACCATTCTCCTTGTGAATCCCTGGGACTGGTAGATAAGTAGGATTAGGGTGGGTATTTTGTTTCCTTTTCTGCATTACTCTTATCTGCTCTCACTGTGTATCAGTAAAATTTGAATATTATCTAATGGAAGAAGTCATGGTAGATCTGAGGGTGTGGGTCTGCCAGAACAAGGTATCAGGACTAGGTCATAAAACCAACTGGGATCGAGGCACAGACCTGTGTCAGGATGGGTGACAATCCAAGGGACAAACTAGGTCAAGAATCTGGGATGTCAGCCAGACTGGAGTCTAAAAGCATGCTGAGTCAAGGGTACTAGAGAAGTAGACAGGGAGTGATGTTACCAATGAGGCGAGTCAGGAATTCAGAGATCGAACCAAGAGCGGAGTCTAGGAGCAAGCCAGAGGCAGCAGTTGAGTAATTTCGGTCAAATAAAGCCCTGTTGCTGAGATATGCCCTCTTCTTATTCAGGGATTTATATGTGGAAAGTTGACTCTAGCCAGACACTCCAGTGACAGGGAATAGACAGAGGATTATGCCCTGCTAGAGGCTTCATGCTAGCTTTGACCAATCCAGGGCATCAGCCATAGGGTAGCAAGCCAAGATGTATAGTTGTGCCAGCTAGGCCAAGCCCAGTTTCAAAGCTACAGATTGACATATATTAGGTAGAACCAAAATACTTTCTCCTAGATTCCACTCTGCACTTCTTGCTGAAGGTGGTCCACTGACCAGCCAAGTGGAGAAGATATGTGGAACTTGGAAAAGTACAAGCCAGAAGTACTGTGAGATGGTCCTTAATGGAGAGGGAGCCCTAAGTTATGAAAGTGGTTCCCATTTGGGCAGAATCTTTCTCGCTACTGTCTGTTTAATGACTATTACATGTAAGATGCAGAAAGGGTATTTTGGAGCTATGGAAGCAGTGCTGATATGGATTAATTTGTTCAACGTGGGTTATGTCTAGATCACTATGGGCAGTCTAAAGCTGAGTCAGTGCACCTTGCATTTAATAGAACTCCATCTGGCTTCACATATCAAGGATAATAAAAAGTCCTTTTTCAGATATGTAGGGAGTCAGAAAAAAGCAAGGGTAACATTGGACCTGAACCAAATGGGACAACAGATAATCAATACCCAGGAAAAAGCCAACCTGCTTAAAGGGTACTTCACATTGGTCTCTCATCAGCCCAAAGGGACCGCCCTGCCTACCATGATGTGGGACGACCAAGGTGAGGGCGTATTTATACCCAGCATTGGTGTAGACCTTTTAAAGGAATACCTTGAGAGGCTGGACATTTTCAAGTCAGCTTGTCCTAACAGATTACACCCTAGAGTACTCAAGGAGCTGGCAGGTGTCATAGCCCAGCCATTGGCAAAAATATTAAAAAACTCATGGCACTCAGGTGAAGTACTTGATGACTGGAAGAAGGCCAATGTGGCACCCATCTTCAAGAAAGGGTGAAAAGTAGATCCCGGGAATTACAGTCCAATCAGCTTGACCTCAACCCCCAGTAAGATTCTGAAGAAAATTATCAAAGAGACCCTTCTTGATAAGCTGGCTGATGGCAACATTCTCAGGGACAGCCAGCACGGGTTTGTCATGGGTAGGTCTTGCCTGACCAATCTCATCTCTTTCTATGACCAGGTGACATATCACCTGGACAAGGGAGAAGAGATTGACATCATATATCTGGACTTTAAAAAAGCCTTTGATATGGTGTCCTATGATCTCCTCATGGAATAACTGGCCAACTGTGGCCTCGGCTACACCACAGTACAATGGCTGGGAAATTGGCTCCAAGTTCGGACTCAGAGAGTAGTAGTCAATGGAAACAAATCATTATGGTGCCCCATGACCAGTGGTGTCCCCCATGGCTCTGTCCTTGGACTGGTTCTCTTTAACATCTTTATCAACAATGTGAACATTGGTGTCAGAAGCGAACTGGCCAAGTTTGCTGATGACACTAAATTTTGGGACACGGCATCCACACCTGAGGATAGGCTAGTGATCCAGGCAGACTTGGGTAAGCTTAGTAAGTGGGTGGATATAAAATTGATGACGTTTAATACCGAAAAATGCAAGGTACTCCAGCTCAGGAAAATAACCTGCAGCATGCTTATAAGCTTGTCTGTGCTATGCTTGCTAGCACCACAGCTGAAAGAGACTTGGGGGTCATGATTGACCATCAAATGAACACGAGCCACCAATGTGATGTCACAGCTGGTAAAGCAAACAAAACTCTGGCTTGCATCCATAGATGCTTCTCAAGTAAATCTCAGGATGTCATCCTCCCGCTGTACTTGACCTTGGTGAGGCCGCAGCTGGAGTACTGCATCCAATTCTGGGCTCCACAATTCAAGAAGGATGTTGAGATGCTTGAGAGAGTCCAGAGGAGAACCACGTGTGTGATCAGAGGGCAAGAGAATAGGCCTTATGATGAGAGGCTGAGAGCCAGGGGACTCTTCAGCCTGGAAAAGTGCAGGCTCAGGGGTGAACTGGTGGCTGCCTATAAGTACGTAAGGGGTATGCATCAAGATCTGGAGGAACGTCCATTCACCAGAGCATCCCAAGGGATAACCAGGCCCAACAGTCATAAATTCCTCCATGACCATTTTAGACTGGACATAAGGAAACACTTCTTTACTGTCCGAGCCCCCAAGGCCTGGAATAGACTCCCTCCAGAAGCGGTGCAGGCACCTACTCTGAATTCATTCAAGAAATGTTTGCATACTTATCTTGCTGGGACAGGGGGCTAGATCTGATGATCTTCAAGGTCCCTTCCAGCCCTAATGTCTATGAAATCTATAAAATAGTCATTGGATAACTTTAAATGGAGATAAGTGAGGAAATTTCTGACCTCCTTGGAAGCAAGGGTTCAGTCTAGAAGCCAGAAACTCATCCATTCAGGTCAGCTGTTCTCTCTCTGAGCTACATACCCTCTAACTTGTTCTCTACCTTTTGGCCCCACATAATTTGCTCCTTAAGGGGACCAGCTTCAAAAGGAGGGCTGAAAATAGCTCTTAAAAATACCTATTCTATTGCAGTGTTCTTAGAAGTCAGAGGAAATGTAGGGTCAAAGCTCCTGTTCATGAGGGTTTGCTGTTTCTTAGCCAAGGTATTGAGCTATTGAGCTGAAATATAGGGTTCACCTCTTCCTCCTTTAGCATTCAGGGCCCCTTTCCCTAATCAAGGTTTTTTGTCAGGTACCAGGGTTAAACTAGGGTGTGAACATATCTAGTTGCATCAGCAAAACTGGGCATTGGTGAGTAGGGTACCAGCCCTGAGTGCTAACTCAGTGTGGGTACCAGAATTGTGGCTCTCTGGGGAGTCCATCTCCCGGCAGCAGTCCCAGGTGTTCAGACACCACACTGCTTCTGTAAAAGCAACAACCAGGATGGGAAGATGGTACCAAGCCAGATCAAATAGAAACTTTTTTGAGTCCCTCCCTGTAGCAGGTAAGACCTTCTCCCTCCTGCTCTCATTATCTACCCTCACCAGCATGTCCTGTCCTCCGCTCTTTCCTCTGCCTTTCAGCAGGGTTTGCCCAGGCCATAAACCCTATTAGTTGCACCTCTGAGCGGCTTATCTGCTTGGTCAGATCACAGCTCACTTCACATGCTGAGTAGCTGTGCAGATGCTTCCACATTACACAGTACATGTGGACTGTAACTGCATGCCATGCATAAGTGCCAAAATTGGATAAATTCCACATTCCCAATTCTGTTCCAGTGTGTACATTTTTAATTAGAATAAAGCCTTTTGTCACTAGACTAGGACTTGGGAGTTTTGGATTCAGTTCTTAGCTTTGTCACAGTCTTTATTACAACTGATACACTGCTACAAAATGTACTGCAGGGAATAGACTTGTATTGGCAAAGAGATGGATGAGTTGTCTTAAATAGGCCTTTCATGCTTATCACTCAAAAATAAGAGTGGAATGCAGATATTACATGAAAAAGTATGAATAATGAACCTGAAAATGTTTCATTTAGATAAAAGTGTGAATTTGTATTTTATAAGAATAGACAATTTGGGAAAATATGTATCCATATAGATTCTCTGTACATACTTTAAAAACAATGTATTTCAGGAATTGGTGTTTTTGTGGGTACAATAAAATACAAGCATGGTATTTGCTTTATTGGATCTTTTTCATGGCCCTGAATGAGATTATCAGTAGGAACACACTGGAATTGCAAAACGATTCTGGGCTTGTCTATATCATGTCAGCAGTCAGACCTAGGGAGAATGGGGCTGGGTATGCCTTACCTACACCCTGTTCATTCAAGTCTGCTGAATTGCTCCAGTGTTTGCCTTTGAAGCTACTCTGGATTCATGCCCCAGGCCCTCTCAAGCCCTCCAGCACAGGCAGTGCTGGCACAGGTCTCCCTCCATCTTTCATAATGAAGTTGGGTAGGTAAAGTAAGCAAACTACTAGGTAGCCAAGAAAGCAAGATTTATGAGACCAGCAGGATAGCTAGCAAGAGGAAGGGTGCCTTTATTGCCTAATCATTTTGGCACTCTGCTGAGATAGGAATCCTGGATCCTGGCATTAAGGACCAGGGTTTAGGACTCATTGATGCAAGGGGAAAGTTCTTTTCACTCAGTGACAGGGTCAGATTCCTCCTTCCTTGATTTATTTTTGTCCCTATGAATCTTAGTTACCCAGTGGACCACATTAGGATCATCCTCCAGGGGCAAGGTGCCTTAATTTTTCATTTTACACTGTGTAAGCAGAACCTTCTGAGACATTTAATAAGATCTGACCTTTTATACCTCAGTCTCTTGTCTGACTGAAAGGAAGAAAGTACTGCTTTAATTTCCAGGGATTTTTGAGGGCAAAGTCATTAAAGTCTGTGATGTACTTAGATTCTATAGAAGTATGTAGGAAAAAAAAAAAACCTTATTACCATATAATGCCAAGTCTGTTTGGCTCCTTTGGGCACAATTGTAGCATAATAATAAAATAATAATTTTAAAAAATGTCAAGATGAGTCACTGAATAAGGTAATCTACCTAGCAAATTCTTTTTGGCAGCTACCTTCAAAGTCGAAACATAAGTTTTTTTTCAAAGAATATGTACATACACCTTCTGTGCTGTAGGAATTTGATGATTTGGGAAGTAAGGTTGTTCCAAATGTCTAAAACAGTATCAAATTTTTGGTATGGTCTAGGCAAAATAATATTGCTTTCCCTCACCTCTGTGTACCAAGTTCATGTCAGAGCTTTCTGAGGCTAGGGACAGATATTACACATAAACTGGTTTAGACATTACACATAAACTGGTTTAAGTGATCAGAAACTGGTTTAAGCCTGTACCAGAACAGATGTTCAGTGCATATAAACCAGTGTGAAAATGGCTGAAATCAGCTTGAGATAAACCTGATTGAATGTAGTTGTTGACTCTGGATTTAGGATCCAGATACCTTTTTCCAGGGAAGGGAGGGGGGATGCACATGGGGACCCTCCCTCAGACTGACCACGACCTTTCCATTCAATAATAGACACTTTTATTGATACAGAGTGATAACAGAGAAAAGCAATACAAACAATCAAACAATTCCATATATTGAACCAATCCTAGGCTGTCATCAGAGTCAAAGTACATCTGGCCAGGATGCAGTCTCCACTCTGAGGCTCTCTCTCTTAGGTTTCAGATGTCAGCAATCTGGAGGTGGGATGTTGAGCCTCCCTCCCCCCGCCATCCCCGTGGGGTGTATGAGACGGGCTGCTGGTGTACACTCTGTCTATGGTGGTCTCAGGGACCCTATCATAGAGAAAGATGGGGAGGGACAGGACTAAGAGAGGGACAAGGAGGGACGAGACAAAGGGAGGGACCAAAAAGAGAAGAAGGAGGGACCCCAGGTGGGACCCTTTCTTAATCTCAAGTATCTCTTTTGTATTCTCCTTCCCTCTTGATGACTTCTGATGACTGTTCATCCATGACTATCTTTGGTTGGGTGTCTCTTTGTAGTCACACATCCATGTAGTCTTCCAGGTTTTCTCTTAATTTGGTCTATTCCCCCCAAAATGGGGCTCAGCCACCCTGCTGCTCTGGGGCCTTGTAGCTGGTGTCACTAAATCTTGTGTTATGGAAAGTATGGGATATACTCCCTCTGTTCCCAGACTCTGTGTCCTTGCTGCCCTTGTTCTGTTAGACAACTTGTCTGCCTTGAAGGCTATGATCTCGGGTTATGGCATGACCTTTCAATTCTATGTATCTATCCATTGGCCTTGTCATGTTAGACAGCCTGTCTGCTTCCAGAGCTAGGAGAAATTCTGTGTGTGAGACCTGATTCTTAGAAATCAATTAACCCTCTGCTCCCTGGCTTGAGCTCCAACAGAGACTACAGGTACAGCGGCATCTGCCTGGCTCCCTCCTGCTTATCCCCTACCACCCCCCAACTCCCTGCTCTAGCAGGGATTCCCTCCTCCCCTCTGCCTTACATAGACACCTCTTAGCATTAGCTAGCATACCACATGCTGGCTATGGTCTATGCTGTGGGAGAGGGGACAAAGGCAGACAGGACAGGCTTTTTGGAGCTAATCAACAGGTAGCTGGTAACGTCCCTCCATTCCTTCCTTGGAAAAAGTTGTTTAAGAGTTTGAACTAATTAGAGAACATTTTGTTTTGTTTGATGGGCTGCTAAATACTAACAACTCCTTGTGTAACTCCCTGCTGTGTAACTAAATGCTCTGTTATCAACAGTGGCGGGGGTGGGGACCCCTTCCTAAGCAGAGCCTACTGGGGCCTGGCCACACCCCCTCCTCCTCAGCTCAGCACTAGTAGAAGGGAAGGGAGGACTGCTCTAGCTCCCTCCAGCTTCTAGCCTGAGCTACTGCAGGTATGTGGCTGCATTTCTTCAAAACAGAGAGGTTGTCGGTATGGATACAAACTAGTTCAGCCTAGCCAGGTTAGACTAATATGCATAGATTGAATAAATTGAGACTCAGGCTTTTTGAATGTCTGTCCCTAGCTTGAGTGTCTGGTCATATGGGCACAAAATTCCACCAAAAGTGTAAATAAAAGCTAATACAAATACTTTTGGACTGAAAGTATTTCATACCTCTGCATTGTTAGATACATCATTTAAGTATTCCTCATGTGCCACCACTAGTATGGTAGATACACGTTTAGCCTTTTGTACTGCAAACATTGGGAAAAACAGAGAATCGGCACATATGCCTTCATTACTTCACTTGTGTTGTGTCCCTTTTGTGTTCACATTACACTCTAATGAGGAGTAGTCTAATGAGGAATTCTACTCAGGAGTGAATGCTGACAACACATGCTTTAAACAAAATTTCCCTTCCCTGGCAAACACCACCTGGCTTCTTCATGCTCATTTTCTCCATAGTATAGCTACCCTGTGTGGCACAGAACAGTGTAATTTGCATTGCTAAACCAGCAGTATGGGCTAGGGGAGAAATCATTTCCATTAATGTACAGTGGGGTGGGAGCCATGCCAACTCTAGAAGGAATTTTTAGACATTGCACCTTAGCTTTGTAAAGTGTGTTAAGATCTATGGGGAATACAACTATATAGTAATTCTTATGACAATTAATGAAAGGTTTACTAATGTCACCAAAAGTCATTAGATTAGACCCTAACAGGCAAATTATTATTTTTCTTGTTGTTATTTCATCATCTTGTGAATTGATGTCACTGTATGAATTGGTAACTTTTCATCTTAAGGTTTAGATCAGGGGGACACTTAGGGTGCATCCAGATGAGCCCGCCCCCGATCTCTGCCCCCCCAGCACCCTGGGGGAAGAACCCCCCCACCCCCAAAAAAACCTCTAACAACCCAGCACTTACTGGCAGTTCTAGCTGCCATTAGGGGCACTGGAGCCCCACCCACACAGTGCAA
>NW_005841930.1:364210-377655 GCF_000455745.1 Alligator sinensis | reverse complement strand
AGCAATCCAGGGGGCTGGGGGAGCAAGTGGAAGTTAGGCAGGGCATGTGGGCTCTGCAGGAGAAGTAGTCCCTGTGGGGGGCTGTAACCCCTGCAGAAAAACATATATTCATGTATTCATGAAACATGTATTTAGAATTCGCTTTATTATTATGATAGAGACACTGGTAGGCTTCCACATTGCTTTAACACTGTAGATATAGCAACAAAACATTGCCCAACTGATCACTGTCTCTCATTCTCTCTCTCTCTATATATATAGTGGTCTTTTGTTTTAATAGTGGAGGAACATGGATTTTGGGGTGTTTTACAGAGTGACTTTGGGATTTTTTTATCAGGGATTTTTCAGTTTTCAAATAGGGAACACCAGAATTCCTGCTAGGGATGCCAGTGGTAGGACCCTGCCTGTTCACAGCTGGACCCAGCTGGCTGTGGCTGATCTCCTGACCAATTGCAGCCAGGAGGATATGCTTTGACAGTCCAAAGCAGGCCACCACACCAGGAGCATCTTCCAGGTGATAGCTGCCCAGATGGCTGAGCAGGGGGCACACATGGCAGTAGTGCCACACAAAGGCCAATTCTGCAGCCAGAGCCCACTGGCAGTTGGCCCAGAGGGGCATATGCCTCTACTGGCTGTGCAGTCTGCATCCGGGTCTGGCAGGTGGCAGCAGGTCACAGCCAGGCAACAGCCCCCACTGCCAGACTGTTGCAGTGGGTAGAGTGTGCAGAAACCTCCAGCAGGCACAAGGGGTAGTGTCCCCAGGTACCAATTGACTGTGCCCTAGCAGTTCCTGAGAGCTAGTAGCCCTCAGCTACTTGACAAGCTTTAGTTGTAAAATCAGTAATCTCTTCAATAATAGTTTTTCTGTAGATTTAGAAGAAAATTAGTATGCCTAAATTATGGAGGTGGCCTGTCAGATCTTGGAGAATGTCCCCATGGCACCTATCAGTTGGTACTATTATATGCCTGTTCTTTATAATTCCATTCTTAGCCATTGCTATTTCAAGGGTTTTAATTTCTCTCTCCTTTTTTTTCTTTTCTGCTTCTGTGGATTTAAAGGCTGTTACAAACCTTGGAAACAAGATTAGAAATCTCAAAATAGTTATTCTATTTCTCCTCCATGCTTAACCTTAGAATTTGGACAGAAATTTGATTTGTAATGCCTGTATAATTCTATTATTATGCAATTTCATTCTTTATTTCACTCTAATCGATTAATATAGCAATATTTCTTCAGTCTCTAGTGTTGCCCTTGTGCTTGAAAAGGACAGATAGTAGTAAATGTGACTACAAGAAACAAAATGGCCTTGTACGTCACATGTATTATTATTTACTGCATGTACTGTAGTCATTCAAAGATTGTATTGGCTTTCCATTTCCAAACTCTATAAAATCATACAAATCCTGTGGAGATTACACTTTAAATTATGACAAGATAAAATAATAAATGTAACAAATAGAAGTTGAAAGTAACAGGAACAAGATTGCAGTATGTCATATGTTAGCAATGTGAGCAATAGAATACATTGGAAAAAAATTGAGATTTCCATGACAGTCATTACTGATATCTGAAATTTTGATGAAAAATGGATCTGAGAACTTTTTTCTTCCAATTTTTTGCTAATATTATTGTTCTTTTTTGGCCAGCTCTAAATGCAAAACTGAAAAAATATTTGAAAAATATTTATTCACAATGAAATATTTTCTCTTATAAGCAAAGGAATTGGCTATTATAATCTATTTTTGAAATTTAATGCAAGATTGCAACATTGATTGTATCCACATTTCAGGAACCCAAATGCTTTCAAGCTGCTGTCTGACACATCAATCAGGTGAAACAACTCTTGAGTTCTCTCCTGAGGCCAATGATGACATTCCTTCCCAGACAGGTTTTATGGCTTCCATTGATGTGAGCCCCCTTGTGCTTCTCTCTTGGTGGAGATTAGGGTGACCACCCATCCCTAATTGAGCAGGACAGTCCCAGAATGGGGCCATTAAGCCCCTGTCTTGGGCTGCATGACTCTGGGACAGCATTTCTCTTGGGTTCACAGCATGGTGCAGGGATCTGGGTTTCCCCTTGGAGGCTAGCAGCATTCCAGCCTTCAAGGGGCTGCTCAGGGCTGCCAGGAGTGAGCTGCAGGGGGCACAACATGCACGTGTGCACCTGCACACATGCCCATGTCTGGCAAAGAGATGGCCAGTGTGGAGAGCAGCTCCCTGTAGGTATGTCTATGGGGGATGAAGGGGGCTTGGGGGTGGCATTTTGAGGCCATAAGGAGGGAGTGGAACAGGGACCAGGGCTAGGTACACTGCCCAGCCAGGGTGGTACATGGGGCCCCAGGCTGGGATGGGGAGTGGGACAGAGTCATGGGCATCTCATCCAGGGAGTGCAGGGGAGGGTGGCTACCCACTGCTGCTTGCACACCCCTGGGGGGGGGGGGGAGGGGGACCTCTGTCCCCCCCCCGGGGGGGGGGGGGGTGATGTGGCAGGGCACATGCCCCTGGATGTGTGTGTGGGGAGGGGGTGGATATGGGCTGCCTGCTGTGGGCTTGGGGTTCCTTGCCCTGATGCCCTTCCCCCAGGAACCTTGGTGAAATGCCCCCTGCTGTGCCTCCCACTGTTGCCAGGTGAGCAGGGGGCGTGCAATAAAGTGCAGGGCTCCTGGAAGAAGGGCAGCCTGGCAGGGAGCCCATATCTGCTCCCACCCTGCTTATCTCTGGTCTTGCCATGACATTGGATTGGGAGGTGAACATGTGTCCCACCTTTACATTTTGAAAAAGGGGTCACCGTAGGCAGAAATGAATTCAGTTCTCTGAAAGTGAAGGACCAGAGGCCCATCAGGAGGTACTTATGAAATGATTAACAACAACAGTAACAGCAACAATGTATGCAATTCATTTACATTTTCTACATTTTCCATGTGCTAAATTTTATGACGCGAACAACAACAATAAATGCAATTCAATTATGTGCTCTACATTTATCATGTGCTAGATGTCCTGTAGAAATACAGGTAAAATAAGTAACAAAATTATCTTACAGTTTTTCAGCCCAGCAACACAGAAATAGTTAAATATGTGATAACAGGATGTTTCTGCTTGACTAAAATAATAACTGTAGAGCTGAAACAGTGCATGAAATGTAATCAGAAAGGAAACTCCTAGAGGGTTAGGTCTATACATGCAACACTAGCATCAGTTTATAACAGTCAGAGCAGCACATTTAAAGGTCATCTATTGTATTCTTAGCAATGAATGATATACAGAAACTGAGATAAACTTCTTTGGGTTTACAACAAGGGTAAATTTCTTATGCTGATTTCATATGCTTCCATGAGAATGGTCACTGTTTTGATTCCTTTCTTCTGTGTCCCATTTTGCATATGTACATCTCATTAGTCTCTATCCAAAGTAGTAGTCATCATTATCTGCCCCCACACATATTCTATTGCAAGATTGTGATGCTGAATTTCTCTCTTCAATCACGTAGAGATTCAAAACTTTGATTGAAAATCATTCAGCTCTGGAAAAATCTATCCACATTCACTAACAGAAAGAAAGCTTAAACTATTGGTATTTAAAAATCATCATTGCAATTGTGGAATATGGCCAAGGCCGATAAGTTTAAACTGCACTGTTAACTTCCTGGCAGCAGCAAAATTGACTCATTCCCAGATCTTCATAAAAGAGATATAGTTCTGTCTAATATGCAGTATTATGAATAAGATTTAAGATTTCCATTTGGAACTGGTAAGAAGAAGTGCCAATTTTGTATTGATTAAATTTGTTTTCCATGGCCATTCCTAGGAAGTTATTGCTCCCAAGAATGACTTTGAAAAGTAAATGAAACTGTGATTTAGGTGAATGAACAGCAGGAAAATAGTGACTATGTTAAGCAACGGTTGCAATTTTTTCTTCAATAATCCATGTGTGCATAAATATTTCCATCAAATAATTTCCAATAACATTTAAAAAAAAGTCAAATCAATTTATAGATCACTTACAAACAAAATAACAGAATGTAGTATTTGTCCCAAGTAATTCAGTCAACTGTAGTCTCACCTAACCCTTTGCCTCCGTATGGAACTTTGTTCAAAGGAGGCATTGAACTCTTCTGAGTTCCAATTTATCCAACTATAAAAAGGTATAATAATCTCAAATATATAGTGTACCTCAATTGGTGACTGCAAATCTAGCAACTGTTTTTTAAAGTGCAGTTCTCTAAGAGTTGTGGATGAAAGGAGCCATATAAAAGACTTTATTGTTATAGTATTTCTTTAAAATAAAGTATTGGTTTTTGACCTTCTTTCTACTGTTTTAAGCTTATCTGAAAAGTCCCAGTGAATCTCTATATTTATCCAATACGAGGTCACAATAATAAATCCTAGAATCCAACTCAATAAATTCAGCCTCTACTATTTGAGTCTTTTCCAAGGTGACTGCCCTTGCTTGTGCCAATCCCACTAGAACAATCCAGCCTGGGACATCATCAGACTAGAGCAGTCAACAGCAATAAACACCAGACTCCACTCAGACTGATTTCAGCCAAAAAGGTGACTGGTAACAAGGTCGTTAGCTAATGTGAACATAACTAGAGAGGTATAAACTCTGGGGAATAGCTCCCTGCAGCTGTAGTTCTACTAAATGAAATCATGTTGCACTGGCTTAGGAATGTTAGTGTAATTTTAAGAAAACACAGGACTGGAGAAGATAAATGATACGCTGCATATCCCTTTAAATCAGCAAAATCTGCTTGTCTTGGACAACTCTTCAATTTTTCAATTGTCTGACAGTGAAATTAGAAACCGAAAGGAAGATTCTGTGTAAGATCTATGGTTATTTTGTTAGAGGTTAGGTAATGTTTGTTCAAATACATTCTTTATCTGACTTGAATGATACTCACTTCATCCATCATAAAAATCTATGTTCATCTACCAAAGTTGTCTTGATACTATTTGCAAAAAAAAAAAAAAAAATCAGTATTTTTAGCCAGCAATTTATTTTCAGCCCTCTGGACTGTTAACAAGAGGATAATAAAATATAAATAAAAACACAAAAATAAAAGCATGACGATAATTTCTTTAAAACATTTGTTTAAAAAATGCAAAATAAGCATTAACAAGAAGTAGGGGGGAGAATCAATAAAATGAAATAAAGTGTTTATCAAAGAGAAAATAGTCAAAATAAATTATATGCAAGTAAACATAAAACTATTTATTTTAAAATAAAAAATAATTCATAATTAAAAGTAGTGTAGGCATAAGCAGCTAAAATTAGCTAAAGTAAAATTTACTTAAAAATAAATTATTCATAAGTTTTAGAAGGAGTAGATGGGTAGAAAGTGAGTGCGTCTACACATGCCCCTGACTGTGCATTTGATACTGAGCAGTCATTTAGTAGTTGCTTTAGTACTAAATGACTCTGCAGTACCTGCCAGTACTGTGCAGTCCCAGTAGCTTACAGGTTTTTTTTAGACACTACGTCACCATAGTGATGAGCTACAGCAATGTAGCTCATCACTATGGTGATAGCATCTCATGTAGATGCATCCACTGTTGAATGATATTGGACACATGGTGGTCCAGGAAGTATATAAGAGGCAAGGATTGCTGTGGGTGATGTCTTTTATTGGACCAACTGCACAGCTGAGATAAATATAGATAAGCTTTCAAGTGCAGTGCAGGTTTCAAGACCTAAGAAGAACACATTGCATTGGAAGTCTTGTCTAGGTTTAGGCCAACCATGCAGTTGGTCCAACAGAAGATGTCATGCACAGAAACCCCGTCAAAGGAATTACAAATTGAAAAACAAAAGCTTATATCCTATTCTGACGTAAAAGTCTTTTCAGTGGCAATTTACCACTTTTAAGCATCCAAGTCACTGCAGAATCCTATTTCATCCTGAACAGGCAAAATTCTGCTAAATTCCTTGTCATCAACATCAAATTCCTCTCCTCTAGTGCTTCTCCCCATAACTGTTTGGGATGAAAATTAACAGAGTGTGGCATGCATGGCATGTGAGGCAGAGCCAGTGGTGCTTTGCAGAGGCAGCAGTAAGCATCTTTGGTGTTATGCAGAGAAGCAGTGGCTGGGGGGGGACATCAGTGGCCTGTGGTGGCATTGGGTCATGAGCAGGAGCAATCTGCTCTAAATATTTGCTAATTCCTGCCTTGGGTGCCAAAATTTGGCCTACTGCATTTGCTCAGAAATGATCGAATGTAGCCACTGTGGCATCTAACTCCACCTATGCTCTGTTGTGATCCTATCCCATTGGAAAATATGCTTAAGTATTGCAAAAGTTCCCATATCTTTAGTCACAGAACAGCAGTAACATCAAACCTGAGAGCAATGCCAACTTTTTTTGCACAGGCAAGAGGTTAAGACACTTAACCCAAGAATTAGAATGCATGAGTTCTAAACCCACTTCAGCCAGATGAGATTTGAATCCGTATTACCTACTTTTCATCAGTGTCCAAACCAGCAAGCTATGAACAAAGAGGATGGAGATTAACACCATCCCTCTGAAACTGAGAAGACAAGAGAGAGCGTGAATCTGAACACCAACTACAAGGGAAAACAGTTGGAAAAGATTATTTCTAAGTTCTGGTGCCTGCTTCCAACAGAGTCTATACATTTTGGCTGAAAAGCTCATTGGATAAAATTCTGGTGTAATTATTTCTTTAAAATTAAAAAAAAAAAAAAAAGAAGTGCATGGAGGGGAAAACTTCTACATTTTTAGTTCTTATAATTTTTGAGAAAATCTTGTGATCATTAACCCTAAACATTCAAAAAAAAATCAGAAGACGAATAACAACCCAATATTTATCATCATGTTTACAAACCTTGCAGTGTTTAAAGTAATATTGTATATTTTGAAGCTGACATAATTTTTTAATATTATTAAGTATTTTGATTTAGCAGTTCTGTTTTGTGCATGCCTGCTGTTCTTTGTGCTTTGAGTTTCCACTTCTTTTTTTGTTTGTTTTTTGGGTCTGGGGCAATTGAGATACCAGGATAGTGGGGAATAACACTGGCTGTGATGAATGTGTGTGTTTTTTTAGGTCTTCGAAGTAGGGTAAGTGGAACTGCAAGTTAGTCTGTTCTAGGGTTAAAAAAAGCTTGGCACCAGTCAGTACTGGTAAAAATGGACAATTGGTTTGCTGTGCCTAAACACCTGATGCAGATTAGATTTCTAAAGATGAGTGTCACTATATCATTAATGAGGTGTGTCAACCACTTTTGGATGCAAAGCACACCTCATTAGACTCAAGGAACCCTTAGTTGGAAATGAGGCACCCCTTGCAAAATGCCATCTCTTAACTTTCATTCTTTTTTGACCCCAGAAATAATAATAGAGCAATTCTTCTCTTGCAAAGAGTTCAGAAAGGTCACAACAGGTCTGAATATTGTTTCCTATTTGAATTCCTATGGATTCCTATTTGAAATCCCTGTATTTTATCTTGTGAATCATGTGTGCACACCAAATGATTTTGACACTGTGGATTCTTATTTCAAATATCTGGGCTTATCTTGCGAATAATGTATAGGTACTTGTACACCTAGCAGCTCTAATATTGCATAACACCTTTAAAAGGATCTTCCATGGTACCCTAGTTCAGAATCACTGAACTAATTAGTCTTTCAAAGGTTTAGAAAAGATGTAGACCATGTCTTGAATGTATGCTAGGTAGTAGCTCCAAAGAAATTGTATGTAAAGTACAATATGGGTCTTGCAACACTGATCTGTATACTTTAAGAGAAGTCATTTAAATACAGCATAGTAACAGCATAGAAGGCCCAGTTCAGCTCTGGTGTAAAGCCATTTCCAATAAAGTCAGTGGAACTTCAGCGACTTATACCATGACTGCACTTTGACCATTGTTGTAATGCTTTTGATAAGTCCTTAAGTAAATATTTCTCTAACAAACATGAGCAGCTTGAAACGAAGCAAATTTGGTAGCCTTTTGAAATAGACTAATTGGCTGTATGTACTTGTTATTCATCCTAAGTCAATACATACAACATTTGGTATGTAAAGGTAATGGTTGCTATCAGTTTCTTGATTTGATCACTAAGGAATGTAAGGGGTAATCACTTCTCAACACAGAATTTTTTGCAATCTTGAGCAATGAACTATTTTAAAGGAAAACTAACAAGCACTGTTAAAAAAAAAAAAATTAACTTTGTATAGAAATTAAATAAATTACCATTAGAAATGACTGGACATTTGTAAACTTGAAATTGAGAAACATTTCACTGAAATTTTACATTTTGATTAAAAATGACACACGTACATTTTTTATAAAAGTTTGGATGTATTCTATTTGCCATCTAAGATCACAGCATGCCCTTAAATTACATTTCTACTTATAAATCAAGGAACGGAAGCTATGAGATGTGACAATTAAACAACTACATGCTATGAAATTGAGAACCTCACAAGTACTCCAAACATTCAAAGAGGAAACAAAATGTGAAGAAACATGGAAATAGTTTCTAATCATGAATAGGTTGTAATTTCTTTGTGAATATTTCATGGACTGAAAAGGAGGCAAAATTTAGTGAATAAGTTATTCACTGTGAATTATTCACTCATCCTTTGTGTGACAAGAGCTCTAATATTGCTTTACCATGTTGTACCATGATGGGATGACATCTAGTGTTGCAACATCGAAAACGTCATATTATAACACTACCTGAAAAAAACAAAAAACCTCATGTGTCTAGAGTCTTAACAATTGGAGTGCGGTTATATGCTTGTGTTTTAAATGAGATAATTCTTAACATTCAGTTTCACTGGATTTATTTTATCATACCTCCACGCATTTTAAATACACAACTGGAATTGAAGTCAATCAGGGAAGGTTCATTAGATGTGAAAATATTTATAGTTTTTTTGTTTTTTTTTTTTTTAATTTGAACTATTTTAGAAATACTCAGCAGTAAAAGGAAAGGAAATGCAAGATAATAAATAGTACTGGTATTTCCTGAAAGATGTCAGGCATTGCAATAAAATTCCATCTTGAAAACTGACCAGTGATTGCCATGGGACAGAAATTAAAGGGTTTCTAAAATATGACAGGAGATAAGAAAATCCCTCTGGTGAAGCCAGAAAAAATTGAAGTAAATTTTTCAAACAACAGTACTTAAATCCATGGTTAGCCATCTAAATATTGCTCTTATGCAAATCCCAATGAAGTCAAAGGGATTCTTTTTGCTTATTTGACTGAACTTTGGATCAAGCTTTAAATGTGCTAATTTTGATATTGGCTGAGCATTCACAACTCCCGTGGCAGCCTATATTAGAAGTTGCACTGATTTAATTAAAGAGTTTCAATGTCAGTACTCACATGTTTGAAATAGGCATGAGTTGAAATACTTTGCTGAAATGGGCCATAGGATGAATCAATATGAGCCAGGTTTAAATCAACTCAAGAGTATCCACACAACAATTTTAATACATCAGTTTTAGAAACAGATTTTGGTTAAACTGCTGATACTTAGAGTGACCACAGTTATAGTTAAGGGAGTCCAGGACAGAGTAAGAGATGGGGAGCTGCCAGCACACATACACACATACCCTCCAACCTCAACAGACGCATGCACACACACTCCCTGACCCCACATGCACACACACAGACACACATGCACACACCCCAACCATGAATGCACACACACACACACACACACACACACACACACGAACCCATGGCTCCCAGGAGCCCTGGTGGCAGGGCAAGGCAGGACAGCACAGAATCATATGGCCAGGATCCATCCCTGACATGCAGAGACTGTATCTGGCTGGAAGAAGCCCATCCCCCACACCACCGCCTGCTTCCCGCCGCTGCCACATGCAGCCTGGGCCTCTGCACTGGCTGCAGCATCAGAGCACGAGGCTATTGGTAGCAGGTGGCCATCCCAGTTTTTGCTCTGCAGGTTTCTGAGCCAGAGCCCTGGCCCGGTCCCCTGGCCTACCCCACCCCAGTCAATCTGCCCCTTGCCTTCAGCCAGTGGTCAGCAGGAGCTGGCTGGGGCACTGCACATTGCAGCAGGCTCTGCCTGCATCAGTCAAATCCAAGACTTTTGCCTCAATTTACACCAAACAGCAGGGATGCTGGGAGAGCCAGAGAAATCCAGGACTGTCAACTAATTTGGGATATGTGATCACCCTACTTATAGTACAAATAGTGCCATTAATTTAATGTCAGTAATACTTAGAAATATATTTAAGAACATATTTAACTATTTTGCTGAATCAGTGCAATTCTCAGACATACTTTACTGCTTCAATCCCTTACCAAATACCAATGCTCTTTAGTATTTCACCAAAACACTAAAAAGACACTCAACTTGAAGCATATAAATAACTTATTGCCATAGTCAATAGGCTTGCCCCTGTGCTTAAGCTCAAGTATACACCTACATGCAATATTAATATTCACTTATCTAATCAACTTAACAAGCGTAAATAGATTTTAAAAAAGCTGTATGCTGACTAACAGCATTGTATAATCCTAAGCAAGCAGCTACCCCTATATCTGGAAAGACCCACATGACTTCCACACCATTAAATACATCTTACAATATATCAGTTTGTTTTCTCAACTTGTTTTAAATTTGGCTTATTTTTTTTAATGGCTCCCTTCAACCTCTGGGCATTTGTCTGTGCTTTTAAAGGAGATATTCAAACCATTATGTTTTCCTTCTAAAAACCTCCAGTCAGAGGAGGATAGAAAGAGATTAAATTAATAACAGTTCAACTCAAGGGCACAAAATAAACCACTGGAGAAATATAATTATAAGGCTGAACTTGAGAGGAAAATCCATGTTTTTTTCAAAACGTAACAGGTACCACATGTTACAGATTTGTACAAGGCTAACACTGGTTATCAGCTGGTACCTTAGGTTAGATCCTCGGGGCAGAGACTGAATTGTTCTATTATTTTATATAGTGCTCACCATTAGAGGGACTACTGATCATCTGAGCACTGCTGTCATCATCATAACCAAAGACTGATTTCAAAGTGCAAATCCAGCATTCGCAGAAAACATTTATTTAATCAGGCTGAGATTTTCAAAGGGTTCAGAATGAGTCAGATGTCTAAAACCCACTGTAATTAAGTAAGAGTCTGGAACTTGCCTTAGGCTCCCTTGAAAACATCCTAAATGTTAGAATTCTTCAGTCCTTGCAGAAGTTAAATGTTCACTGGTGGTGATGTAAGGTGCCTTACATCATAGATGTTTTACATCACAGATGTTTTTCTATTCTGACTTCATGAAAGAAGTCAGAATAGAACTGTCTATTCTGACTTCATGAAATCTTGGACAGTGGCAATAAAGAATAAACAACCTCTCTTATAGTTGTTTCACAGGAAACAAGAACTTCTTATGCCAGACCCATTATGTCTAACTTTGGGATTCTGCCATTTAGACTCCAGTCTCTCATTCCACCCTTTCTGTCTCAGAACCATGATGACCTGTGGTAGCATAGGGAGAGGCTACCTATCCATCATCAGACAGCTCTGGTTTCTGGATATTATTCTGTCAGTGTCTTCAGATAGGCCTTTGGACTCATGCCTCCAAGTGTAAAACTTTGAAGGCAGAGGAGAAAGGCCATGCCTTCTCTTCGAATGACGTGGTTCCTTGACCATAAAAAGAATTAATATTTATTATACTCCTCAGTCAACACCCAGAATGCAAAATAGCTGCCTTGGGTAGATCTTGTGTGAAAACTTGGCCTAGAAACAATCTTAAACAGTTGACAGCTTTCATGGGCACCATTGTACAGAGCTTCTTTTTTGCAGATGTATTGTAGAAAATGTTGAATTCCATGAAGAGGATGCTAGAGTCCCTTGAAAGGTTTTGACCCTTGTAGTGTTAATAACAAAATTAATTTTCCATTACTTTTACAAAACAAACAAACACATTACTAGGTATATACCATGCAATGCAAAGGATCTAGATTTGGGGTTGTACTTTGAACTCACTGAGCAGTTTAGAGATGCCTGAGATAACCAATATTTCTGATCCCCGTAAGAATATTAGAATAAATAAGTTAAATAAACTGCTTCCTCATTCCCCTTGCAATATAGGTAGTATATTTTATTGCTTCCTGTCAGTTATGCACAAAATTAAGAATCTGTCTCATTTGACTGAAATTTTTTGTACTGTGCACGTCAGGAAACTATGTTTTTGTTGTGAAATTAACCATGCTAACTATCCTTTGTATGTGTGAATGTGTACGTGTGTATCTTAAGCTGCCAGTAATAGTACTTCAGTAACATAGGGTTCTTTTTGTTATTTAATTACTGTTTTAGCACATTTTGTGTTTTGACTTTGGAGGCCCCACAGATCTGGCAATTACTTGGCAGGCTCACTTTGCCAAAAGTTAATACTTATTATTCAATATCTGCCACCTGCCAGGTTTTAATGGGAGTTGTTTGTTATGCTAATAATGAAATTTTATCTTACTGATTGGTTCAAGTCCAGTTCATTTCTGCTCCGATTTTACTATGATAAGGTGATGCAGAAAATGTAAGTCAAACCCTTGAGGGGTTTAGCCAGATTGGTATTCCAGACGGCAATATGTTGTAAGACATTACTGTCACGTATAGTTATAACATTTATATGCTTTTTATGGCAAACAGATATCCTAATCTTGAAAACTAGGAATGCGGGAAAGCCAGTCATACATAATGAAATCAAATGTGTTTAAACTTGCTCAAATATCAGATTTTTTTCACTTAAATTTATACCTGTGCAAATGCACAAATCCTTGAAAATCCCTCATTGTACCACATCTCATATTGACAATAACATGTAGGTGATGAAGATGAAAAAGAGCACTTGTACTTTCCTGTTACATTCGCCATGAGAGACTTCTTAGGAACATAGGAAATCAAACAAGCTGTAGAGTCCAAGATTCTAAAGTGACAAAAGGCTAAATAGCAGATATAAAAGCTAAGGAAGAATTGTACGCCCAAACTGAAGAAATCCTTCATGAGTAGCTTGCACTACTCTGTGCATGCCCATATATATATGACAATTTAGTTTGTTCACATAGCTGAGAATGTAGCACTG
The DNA here is from genome assembly GCF_000455745.1 of Alligator sinensis. Lineage (NCBI taxonomy): Eukaryota > Metazoa > Chordata > Crocodylia > Alligatoridae > Alligator > Alligator sinensis. Next base: position 364,576 of record NW_005841930.1, on the reverse strand, counting down.
TTTTTGGCATATATCCAGAACACATTTCAGTGTCATGTAGACAGAACCAAGTTAACTATAAATGAGCTACCAGGAATACCAGAAGCAGTCAGTTAGCAGTGTCCCACTCAGGCTAATTTACCCTGCTTCTCAGCAATGCAGAAGGACTAGCGCTACCAGCACGTACTCGAGACTGGTTAATGGAATATTTGCACTTTGCAAAATTTCTTGATGAAATAAAGGCCAAAATATATGAGTCTGACTGTCACGGCAGGGTCCTTTAAGAGGAGGGCCGTGATCTCCTCGAGGTCCCTTGCTCCGTGTCAAGGCTAGCCCAAGGCACCCTCTTATTCTCGCCCGCCACGTCTTTGATGTTCAGTAGGTTCG
>NW_005841930.1:350604-364028 GCF_000455745.1 Alligator sinensis | reverse complement strand
CCGCAGCACCTTGCCCTTCTCCTGGGGCGCTGTGCCACTAACCCCTTCTGTCAGGGTCCACCGCGGCACGCCACCCCCGTCCTGGGTTTCCCTACGGTGCAGGCCTATTACCGGGTTCGCCACGCCCGTTCTGGGCTTCCTAAATATTGCCCCGCTCGGGCTCCTCAATATTGCCCCTCTCGGGCTCCTCAGTAATCACCCCTCCCTGGGGCTGGGGTCTATGCACCCCGCTAATGATGCCCTTGCTGGCATCTGCTGCACCCGCCCTGGGCTTCCTAGTATGGTGCTCCCCCTCTTTGGGGCTCACCGTGCCCACCTTGGGCTTCCCGACAGTCCTGTATGGCGCTCCCCCTCTTTGGGGCTTGCCGTGCCCACCCTGAGGCTTCCTAATAGTCCTGTATGGCGCTCCCCCTCTTTGGGGCTCGCCGTGCCCACCTTGGGCTTCCCAATAGTCCTGTATGGCACTCCCCCTCTTTGGGGCTCACCGTGCCCACCTTGGGCTCCCTGATAGAATCACCCCACTCTCTGGGGCTGGGGTCTACATACCCCACACACAACCCGGGATCTGTGTCCCCCATCCGCAACCCACTGGTTGCGCTCGCAACCTACTGGTTGCGCTCCTCACAGCCAGCTGCACCTGCACTGGCGCTGAGGTCCCCATACCACTGGGGTACCTATGAGGATAATGCGCCCTCTTGGCGCTAGACTGCGCCCTCCCTGGCACTGGGGCCCCACCCCTCTGGGGTCCCTATGAGGCCTCCTCCAACCCCAACAGCCTCACCCAAGCCTCCGGTTGTAATACAAACACTAACCAAACAAAACACAAGCCTCCTGGCTGTAACTTAACTTAAGGCCGCCTGGCTGCAACAACATAGCTCTTGTGCCATAGAGCCACCATCCTTCAGCCTGCTCAAGCATTACTCATATCTTAGCCCCAGGAGCTCCTGCCTCTCTGGCTGCTGGCAAGGAACTGCCAGCCTGGCCTCAGCCCTGGGCTTTATAAGGACCAGGCCCTGCCCCCTACAGGCAGCTAGCTCCCCTTAGTTGCTCCAGCAACCCGCAGCTGCGCTTGTTATCCTGGCAACCCTCAGCTGGGCTCGTTGTGCTCTGCCAGGGCTGTCTCCCTGGCAGTTTTCTCCTCTCTAGGAGCAGGCACTAAGGTGCCCTGCGACACTGACATTAACTTCTCAAGGAGTTGTGTACAGGTCTGATCATAGGACTGGACGGATCATCTGGGCCATTCAGTTTGAAGTCACGGGCAGTTGTGTAATAGATGTTAAATCCAAAAGGCTTCTCAGAAACCTTCCCTCTACCTCTGCTCCATTCTTGCACCACAAACCACAACTCATCCCTTAACACCTTTAACAAGCTTTTGATTTTTAGTATGAAAGAACTCAAAGGTTTCAAAAACTGCAGTGTGCCACAGAAAAAGATCAGGAGAGACCAAGAGTTGCACCGATGTCTCAGGCCCTTTCAATAACAGGCAATATTTAGTAAAATATACCTACAAAATCGTAACAAGTCAACTATATGAGACTGAATTTTTGCTTAAGAAGTTCTGTGTTGATTTCTGTTTAGGATTTGTTAGCTTACTTAGTGCTCATAGATATCTAGTAAACTTTAGTCTCTTTTAACTCAGGAGAGCAGGAGAGTCTGAAGAATTATACTTCCACACACTGTGCAGTACGGAAAGGGGTACTGGAATAGTGGCCCTTTCCTGGGGTGTCTTTGGCCCAGGAGAAGCATGGCTGTGCAGTTGCAGCTGGGAGGGTTACACCACAGTAGGATGCCTACTGGGCAAAGTAAGAGCAACTGAGATCTTTGTATTGCTGGGGCAGCTGAGTCTGGCCATCTGCCCTCCCCGCACTCACCAGCATTCATCCCCCTCTTCCCATGATGCAGAGGATTTTGTCCAGGGCACAAAACGTGCAAGCAACACCTCTGGGGCTCAAGATCTTCCCTTGTTTTAGCCCAATGATCTTGTCGTTAGGGTGTTAATTTGGACAGAAGAGGATGGGTCTAGAGCAGACAGGTAAAACTAGTGAGACATTCATATAGAGGTGACAACTGGATTTGCGTTTGTGAATGACCTTACCCAAAATAAGTTGTAAAACAAACAGACGAGAAAGAGACAAAGGATGGAGCTGAGTGAAATCCTCATTGAAAGCTGAAGGTGAAATGAGGGTGATCTTCTGAGAATAGTTAGAGGAACCATTAGAGACATTGCGGGAGCACTAAGAGAGGACAGAGGCCCAGAAGCTGTGGTTTTTGCATAGGAATAGCACTGAAATCATACACTGATTTTATATTAATTAATAAACAAATGATTCATCAGGTGGAAATAATACTGCATGATTGGCATGGCAGCATGTAGAAAGTTTGGGATGGGACACAAATTCTTTAAATTCCCATCATGTCAGTATTCTATCTGCCAGGGACCCATGAAAATTAAGTAAAATATTTTTTTCCTCAGACATTAACCCCTCTTCTAATATATTTACTAGGACTCCTTTTAAATAAAATGGTTTCTTAAAAACATGGATTAAAAACATATTGAATCTATAGATTCCATTGCACTTTGAAGTTTAATAAAACATACAAGGTAATGATTTTTTCAGTATTAATTATGCATGTAGGATTTATTGCCTTTGGACAATATGTTTTTTATTATGAACCATGTAGACTAACATAATATCATACTTTGTTGATTTTAAGCATGAAAGCAACCATAAGGCACTTGCAAAGTCTGCACTGACTTTGAGAATATGATTGCTGTCTCTTGGGATTAGCAGTCCATGCTGTGAGATGTTAAGCCATTTCTGTCTGGTGCTGAGGATTCTCAGTTCCTGTAAATTCAAAAAAGTTCAGTATGTGTGTGTATAGGCATCCATCAGCATTTCAGTACGTATCTCAAGGAAGTACTTTTTCATCTTCAGTAATGCAATCATGAAAAAACAACAGTTCACAACATTCACAAAGTAGGAACTAGAACTAGCCAGGAAACTGATATCTGATTCAATGAAAACTCTGGAATTTGAAGGAAAAAAATACATGTTAAATTGGGATTTTTTTAAATCTTGTTTTTGTTTTTCTAATGAGGCTTCTATAAAAAAGTTGTTCTCGAAATTATATCTGCACTTTGTGCTCTTAGGACATCTGGAAGACATGGAGACATCAGCTGGGCAGCACTCTCTCAGATGAGTTGTTAAGAGTATAGCAGACCATCAGGTGAGCTAAAACTAGGAACCTGGAAGTCTAGTTTTCCACACGATCTGTCAAATATACTGTAAAGGAGACAGGCAAATGGATACAAAAACAGAAACTAAGGCAGGTTTCTGCAAGAAATATATGTGACTGTAGACTGTAGACTGCTACTTTATTCCTTTGAGGAAAGAGAGTTTTGAATTTCTGAATGAAAAAGGATCAGACTTCCCTCAGGTTACTGATACTGGGTGCATCTACACAAGATGTTTACTGCACGCTTAACTAATTAGCTGCACAGTAAATGTCATGCATCTACCCGTGCACCCCTATCAAATTGAGTAAACTAATTAACTCCACAGCAGAATAGTACTTGAAAATATGAGTACAGGATATGAGTACTATCTTGCTGCAGAGTAAAAAAAGCTCCGCAGCAGCACACATGTAGGTGCTGCCCTGGCTGGCTGGGGCATGGGGGTGCTTCAGTGCAGAGACTGCCTGCTGGCCCCATACTGAAGCACACTTGAACCCAGTCAGCCACCCCACAGCACACTGAGCCAGGGGGAGCAGCTCTGGGCATAAAATTACTTTGCAAAACTGTGGAGTTTATTGCTCCAGGGTTAATCATTCCTGGGTGCACATTTAAACAGGATGCCCAGAAGCAAAAAACTCCAGAGCAATAAGCCCCAGAGTTTATTCATGTGCATTAATTGCATGTGTAGATGTGCCCACTGAGTATCTGTGTGATTGAGCATTCTTAGTCAACGTCAATGGGCTTCTCAACAAATTGAATCTGAAGCTTCAAGACCATGGGGAATTTACTTTGCGGTTTTATCAGTATTAAGTCCTCTGAAAGAAAATAAAAACTACTGCATAAGCAACTGAAGAAAGGCAGTGTTGCTCATTTTGTAGCATTCAAAGCTCTTGGATCAAGAACCCAGTGCTTTAGAAATTATCCAAAAAAGGATTTCCAAATTGTTCAGCATTTGTTGGAAGAATTCAGCCAGTGCTTCTCCAGTACAAATCCCTACAAATAAGCATTGGCTGTTTTTCAAAATCCATTTACATTTTACCCAGAAGGTAATCTGACTGACATGTAAGAGAAAGCACAAGCAAAGGCATCTTTCTTTAAACTTTGCCTGGATGAGGTTTACACAGGACTTTCCCCTGAAAACTACCTTGCCAATATATAAACCTGGACAGTGCAGGGCTTTTTTATTTGTAAGCACATATACATGTAAGAAAGCTTACAGTGAATATAAACAAGTCTAATTTAAGATTTAGGCTGGCATGTGATCAGGTTCATGCAGATCTCTGCATTGCAACACTCTGCCTTCCTTCAGTTGCTTATGCAGCAGTTTTTATTTTATTTCAGAGGACTTAAAACTGATAAAACCTTAGAGCAAACTTCCCATGGTCTTGAAACATCAGATTCAATTTGTTGAGAATACCACTGACGTTGACTAAGAATGCTCAAACACATAGACACTCAGTGGGAAAAGTTAGCTGCATAAATCACACCCAACAAAAAAATAGGTACAATTCTTTTCCATTTGTTTCCAGTAAAAAGAACTTGTATGTCATGCCCATAATTTTTGTATTTGATTTAATTTTGAACACTTTGCAAACTAGCAAGAGTTATTTAACTTAAAGCTTCATTTGTTATTATGGTAAATCTGGTAAATTCCCAGTGGTTGCTCTCAAGCAGGTCAGAAAGCAAGATCTCAGAAGCAAATACAGATGTATGATCTCAGTTTCAGAAATATGGACTTGCTTCATGGGCGTATTTTTGGTTTTGAAGTTCACAAGCAGAAGTGGAATATTTGTGCGTGACCTAGCTAGGATGTGCCAGTGATACGCCCAAAGTTATGTTTGGAACACAACCTTAACTCTACCTCTTTGTGGATCATGAATATATGATTAAATAATGTGGTATTTTTAAAAGGAACTCATCGTAGACTTAAGGTTCCTCCCATGGACATTAATGAGAGTTTCACTCTTAACTTCAATTGGGGCAGTTAGGCCACTGCTGAATGCTTTTGAAAATTTACCCTATGCATACACACACACACACACACACACATATATATATATAAAAAAAACTGTGGAAATATTTATACTTTCATCAGGATCTTTCTAGATCAGCGTGGAGAGAACAGGTATATTTATCTATTTAAATTTTTAAGTGCTGGTGATATCTAGAGCCTCACTTGTATAGCTCCCAACTTATGTTAGGGGACTGCGGAAATAAAAATATATTGAAGGTGATGGTCTCTGCCCCAAATAGCTTACCATCTAAAAGACAAGATTTAACAGACAGATGAGGCTAAAAAGCAAGACAGGACTAGGAAGAAAGGATAACAATATATAACCAGACATGCAATTCTCAGTCAGTCAGGAGACATAATTGGAACCACAGCTACACATTGCCACTGGCCTTCATGCCGAATTGAGGTTCCAGCACTGAAAGGAAGGAATCATTCCTATTTTCAATACTGGTTGTTGCATGTTGAAATAAGTCGGGGAGAAGCCTTCTGTTATCCTGACCAATTTTTGTGTACCCATGTTACAACCAAGGTCAATCAGCCTCTGCAGGGAAACCTACAGAAGCAACCCAATGAAAACACAGATCTGTTAAACAAAAGTCTTTCTGTTCACCAAGTCAAGATGCATTCCATAAAACAGTAGCTACTTTCCCTGTAAAATAAATCCTGTTAAAGCTTCTATACATAATAATATTTGTGCCTAAATATGATCATAAAGGATATTGAATATTTCAAATCACAAAGTCATGTAGGCACCATTCATTTATTAGATCTGTTCTGCATTATGCATTTGCAGCTATGTGAAGCAGAAACTCTTTGTCTTATGCATGTGCTTCATAGTGTGGCCATTGTTAAATTTATTTAAATGATACTACATTTACATATTGTTTTACCTGTGGCATAGGACTGGAGAACCTCTTGATCTTTTGATACTAATTACTCCCATCATATTGCTGTAAGATGTCACTGCAGAAACAGTGTAACACAAAAACTACATTACCCTGAAGCAGACATTTAAATAATTTAAAGGTATTTTCTGTAATTTTCTGTTTTTATTACTTTTGGATAATGATTTGAGTACATATTACTACTGTCTGGAGACACTGATCTTCCTACTGAAATAGATTTATGTGTTGACACATATTATATCTTTATAGTACTTTTAATTTTTAAAAGGAAAGGTTTGTTTCTAGTTTTATTTCTATTGTATGTCAGTGAAATAAGATGTACATTTACAAATGTTAAAAGTTGAGATGTATTAAGTTACAGCTTCAGTTTATTAAGTTAACTGAACAATTATTATTGCATGTATCATACCATTGTCTCAAGGCTCCAGATATTGGAGCTCTGTACAAATGAAGAGTAATAGTCCTTAACCCAAAGAACTCAGCTCTGGTTTCTGACTGCTGCCCCTGCCTTCAATGCTGACTTATTTTTTTAATGCAGTGACTATGACTATTTAATACAGAATTGTATTAAATAGTATAAATCTAACTCCCTTTGACTTTAGGCAAGGTATGGTACCCCACAATCATTCTTGAATAAAGCCAGGTGTAGCAGGATGCTCAACATGCACCAACCAGAAAGTGATAGACCCTTCTTACCTTGGGGGGGGGGCTCAACCCCCCATCACCAATTTCCTAGGAGATTGCCCTGACCACTGGGTTCTAGGAGAGTCAAGAGAGGACCCCTTCATTACCTTTCTTGTTGAAACTGTGGGGCCAGAAAAAGACTAAAGATCTTATCACATGTTACACTTAACATATTAAATGCACTTAAATACAAGCATCTGCATGTTCAAGTAGGAAAACTCATGCTATGTGCACTCATATCATAGTAATGTTTTGAGGGGAGAAGTGTCTCCATATTATAGAAGAGCTTTCATTATAGCCTTTTGTGAAATAAAACATTTTACCTTTTGGTGCTGCCTTTCATCTCAAATAAATTTTTAAGTTTCATCAAACATCAGGTGTTTCAAGCTCAACAAAATAGTATTTCTGATAAAAATTTGTTTCATTGAAAATATTTGAACCAACTATAGTTAAAAATCTTTCAGGAAAATGAATAGTAAGACAGATGTAATTAAATCCCACTGAGTTCTTGGCTTGCTTCCTGCTGACTGCTCAAACCACTAGACCACATTACCACACCCTGCATCACACTGCTGCCTTGTATGTTAAGGTATGTATTTCTGCCAGTATGGCCCTGAGCATTCCTAACCCACTTGCTTCTGCTCACATCCTCCAAATCCAGTAATATGCTGGTGAAGCTGCCCTGAGGTCATCCCCAGCATCTGCTGCTAAGTATGCTGGAGAACAAGGTCTTCAGATGACCACCAAGGGATGCCCTGGAGGGGCCTCAGTAGTGAATTTCTGCCACTGCACTGTATACATTTCCTCAGTGGCTAGACTATCTTTAGGAAGCTTTTCAACTTTAAGATTGTTTCTATCATTTTCCTTCTAAGAAGACCTCAGATAATTCCTACTATAGTTCTTCTCCCCTTTTGAAGTAGAGATAATAATATATTTACCTGACTAATAGCAAATGGGAAAAAGCAAGACAAATATTTTCCTCCCTCTCTTTATTGATGAGGATAAAATATAATAAGAATAGGTCTGATTGCTAAGTTATACCAAGGAAAACATTATTTATTTACTTGTACTCCTATAACATATACAGCAAAAATATACTGTGGACCTTGTAGTAAATGGAAGTTGGTTATATATAAAGATCAATAAAATCCAGGACTATTAATGACAACACATTTTTGAAGGGAGATTAAACCTTGTACTGTCTGTACTTCTTCCTCTAAAACATCTAACATAGCCCATGTTTTCATGTTCCAAAACATCTCCAAGCCAGTTTTCGTAGGTTTGTTGCATGTAGAATATTATTGTACATGTTCAAATGTGGTAATTCCATCCAAAGCTATATCTTCAAGCACGTAGCTGTTTTTTCATATGTAGGCCCCAGTCTTGCAAATTGTTTCACAGAGGTTCAGCTTGCCTGAGGTAGTGTGTGAAGCCTGACATATTCCTTTACAAGCTAATTTTCATTTACAGAAATGTAACTTATAATTAGTTATCAGATATCTTTATGCCATTTGAAGAATGCAAATAGTTCTAATGGTAAGTGAGAATTAGACTTTAAAATATACAACTATAAGGTGCATGTGTGCTATGAGTATGAAAGCTATTAAATGTCTCCATTTCATGAGCAACAACAGCAACAGAAATAATGTTCACATTCACCAGACTTGTAAGCACAGCATGAAATTTATTAAAATAAGAAAATGATTTTGAACTAGAAATACTAAGGCACCAATACCTTAAAATTAATAAACTCCTTTACCAACAAACGTAGATCTTGAGCTACAGCGTCTACTTTATTTTCTGTTCCCTGACAGTTATTATTTCTGATTGCATCACCTATTAGTTAATTTTGCATTAAGTTCAAGAAGGACATGGCTTTGACTCTACTTAAATGACTAACAGTGGCTCTGCCACTATTGTAATCTATATGGAGATCATTTCTCCATTTTATCTGAGGTGTACTTGGAGATGAGAAGCTAGATAAGGTTGCACTTCCAGGCCTTGGTGTGAGTTCAAGCCCCTCTAAAGTCCCATTCCTCCTAGCAGATTGTTTGCTTTTGCCTGCAGTCTTTCTCTGATATTAAGCTTAGCCTGTCTTATTTTATACTAGCAGAGGATAAGCATAGTAGGTCTGCATTTTGCCATGACCCCCTTGTTCCTAAAAGGCATGGTAGATATACATCTCAGGCAGAAGGCAGGGTAGATACACAACTTTATAACCTAACTAAATAAGATATATATAGAGAGAGAGAGCGCACAAGCTTTATTGGGGTGAAGAGCCCTTCATCAGATATTTACCCTTTACTCCTGCCACTTTGCGCTGATTGCCTATCCTATTGCACTACTTTTAATGGTCCCTGTTCACACCTCTCTGCTCCGATTTCACAGCCCTCCTTCATTCCCCCTAGTAGACTGTTTGCATTTACATGCAGTCTTTTCTCTGATATTTAACTCAGCCTGCCTTTGCTTCTCCTTCAGACTTGAAGGACATAGGATGCCTGAAAGCTTGTTCAACACTTTTTGCAACTATATAGTTGGTCCAAAAAAGCCTTGCCTCTCAGACTTTTCCTGGACCATGAAGAGTACAACAACCCTCCAGTCCTTCTCCTACTTCCTACTATTTTCCTTTTCTTTCTCCATGCTAAAGAGTGTGGAGAGTGCAGTGGACATAATGTGGCTATGTTGCTTTGACAACTTCACAAGAAAGGAATATAAGTAAAGTTGATTGTTAATATTGTTCTCTAAATTCATCCCTATTTCCTTCATGCAGGTGACTGCTAATAAGTCACATTTCTGTTATATTGACTTGCCATATCATTCAGTACTCTGTTCTGCACATGAGATATCTGAAAGACTGTATAACTTAAGGGAAATAAGATTTTCAGTTCAGTAAGAACAATATTTCCAGAATACTAACAAACTTCCAGGGGTATATGATCCATTTTGAAATTTGATGGCCTGTGCATTTTGGATTCCAGTGTAGTAAGGGGGTGAGGGAAGGTTGTGGGGGGGCGGGGGGAAGGGAAGTAAAGAAAAAATGCTCAGTCATACAAAGTACTTGAAGGAACCAGAACTTTTCAGTGGTCAGATATTTCTTTGTAGATGTACTTGTCTTTAACATCATGTATGTACCCTCTTTCCACCTACTTTTTTTTCCCTTCAAGACATATGTTGTGACCATTGGAAGAAAGGTCACACCTTTTCAGTAAGTTCTTTCTTCAGTGAGGAGATCAATACCATTACAGCCAGTTTGGATAGTGAAAGACTAACTATAAAGGAAGAGTCTACAGAGTATTTGAGGGCTGATTTAACAACATCATATTAGAAAATAATTTAAGTGCAATTCTCTGATGTGTACAAGGCTTATTTCAGATCGATAGCACTGTATTTCAATTTAAAATAAACCAGTTCCTTATTATCTTAATTAAATAGAGAACAGGATTTCAGTAATATAGCTACATCTAAAAACTGTCTCAGACTGTAGTAGAAGTGTTAAGGAACATATTTATTTCCTTCCTCCATTAATTTTTTAGTTGGTTGGGCATGTAAATATATGACCCTTCAAATATGGGCCTGTATTTCCAGATTTTATACATTAACCCCAAAAGCTGAGGACTTGCAGGTAGTTATATTTTTGACAATGACACACACAGCTTTATTTGCTTGAGTGCTCATGAGACTGTGTTAACCATGACTATATCAAGTGTTGATGGATAGACTACAAATGGCTCACCTGAATGTTAGTGCAACTATGACAGATTTAGCTATACTTAGTGGTGATGAACCAATCCCAAAAGGATCAGGGCTTAAACTCATGCTTTAGCTGAAGGGTCCCAGCACTCTTTTTTTTTAAGTGCCTTGAAAAGTTAAGGCGCTAGAAATTTTAGCTCTGTCATTTCTTGCAGACAATTATGTCATAGGTATTGTCAATGTTTTTTGGCCATTAGTGAATCCTAACTGGCATCAGTACTTAAACATCCTATTTTAATCACTACAAAAATGCCTACACTTCTGAAGTCTGACATGCTGTATCTAATAATCTTTGATTTTCTAGTCAAATCTTTGATTTTCTTGTCTGAAAAACTGCTACCTTAATTTATACTTCAGGCACTTAACATTACTTCACTTCTGAACTCCTGGGCCACATCCCCATGGGAGGCCCCTAAGGCATCAGGTAAGGCTGCTGTGGCCAACCCAGGTGCTGGGGCCAACCCAGGTGCTGTTCCCAATATCCCCTACTCCACCTGAGGCAACTTGCTGCACACTACAGCATGTGTATGGGAGCATTCCCCAGAGACAAGTAGCAGCAGCGAACTATGTGTGGCTGCTATTTGTCCCCTGGGAAATGCATGTGCAGCTCATGGGGATGCACCACTGGAGTAACTTTTGAGAAATCTGACAAATAACAATGTTATTAGACCAAAACCCAGGTTTATAAATCCCCACTCCCCCGCCCCCATTATATAATTTTTCTCCTATAATAACATACACAAAAGCAAATCATAGCTGTACAGTTTGGGTCCCCTCTTTGTTAACAAATGTGGACTACATACTTTCATTCAGCCAGCAAACAGAGTCTCAGGAGCTATCTTCCATATGCCTGACACCTTGAATCAAATACAGTTCCCTCTCTTTCCCCTCTATATAGCCTGAGCTGGACTGGGGAAGGGGATAAGAGTTCTTCTAGCTGAGAAGCCCCCCAGGTCTATCTGACACATTCACATTGTTTCCTGCTAATATCCTAAAAAGGAAATAGAGTCATATTTTTAATCTGAGCCAAAACATTGTTTCAGAATAACAGCTGTCCAAACCTGAACAAGAGCTTCATCTTAACTGTATATAAAGTTTCACTCTCCAGTGTACACTGTGGTTTATAAAAGGGTCTGTGGTATTGTCTGTAGTGGATCTGTCGAGATTTAATTGCTTGACATTTAGTAAAAAAGGAATTGTTCATGTACAAGAAGGACACCAGGGTTTTCTGCTGTACTAAATGTTTTAAACAAGGATTTCAAACTTATTTCAAACTTCTTTCTTACCAACAGCTTATTGTGATTTGGTCTGATACTGAATGCCAACAAAGTATAAATCTCTCAAATTAGTAGATGCTAGTTTTACAACATGCTTGTCATTGATGAAATGTCTGAATCGAGAAATCAGGAAGAGCTTAAAGGGGATGTGACCTACTTTTCTCTTAAGGGGGAAGATCTCTTCCTATTGCTTTTATACTTCCATTCCAAGAACAGTACTGGGTCAGCTCACCATCCATTTTAACTAATGCCATGCTCATTACTTCCATTTATTAAACAAATGCTTTTCATGCATCTGCATACATGAAAAGTTGTTATAAAAGTAATGATTGAAGTTAGCGCTGATCAGAAAGTATGTTATATAAAGGCATGAGAGCTGTTTCTTTCTCTCTCTGCCTAAATGGCAATTTTCTAGTTGCATACTTCAGCTTTTTGGTGTTTACCCCAGCACTGTGGACAAAGTAAATGTGTACATGAAGCCTGAGTTTGAACAGTAGGGTTATGCCTTGGCCAGGCACACATGAGTAGATCTGGGGAGAAGTGTGTGATGAGGATTCTCCAGTCTTTAACCTCAGTAGCTGAGTGATTCAGCCAGTTGGCTAGGAAGTGGGAGTCCTAGGTTTTGGGTTAGGGTAGGGGCTAGAACCCAGGTCTCTAACTTCCTGGGCAAGTGCCCTTACCAACCAGCTCTTAGCTACTGAGGCCGAAATATGGAAGGGCTTGTTTCCTCTTAAACTGCCTAACACTTTCAATACCATGTTTGCAGCCAGGTCACTACTACTTAGGTACACAAACAGAAATGGAATTCTGTGCTATACATTTGGAAAAGTTTCCCAAAAAGTTAGTGTATAAATTGTCCAATCTTTAATAAAAAATAAAATATTCAGCTTGAGGTTTATCCTCAAAGAGATGTGAAATTTTTAAAAGAAATTAAAGTTTTCATTTGGAGAAAAAAAAGTAATTCTTCAGCTGAAAAATCTGCTTTAAATGGAAATTAAGTATAGGGTCTATCTAACTGAGCATTTGTCTACTACATAAACAATTTGAAATCCAAATTCTACACCAACACCTTAGCGATGCAGAAGGTCTAAGTGAATGCACGTTTTATTTCTTTAGGGCCTTGTGCAATGACAATTGAAATCCAGCTGGTATCTTTCTTTTTAACTTGATTAGACTTTGATAAAAGCCAATGTAAAGAAAAATATTTTCATCTTACTGCGGTACTTTCAGCAAGCAAATGCTCCCAGTCAGCATCTACACATGCTCTGCTGCACAGTAGCTAATGCACTGTTAATCTAGTACCTGTATTTGTTGGTACTAGAAAAGGGCATATTAGCCTAATTTACTGCACAGTAAATCCTGCATATGTAGATGCTGATGCTTTATTGCACATTAGGTTAGTCTAATGCACAGTAAAGCACGTCATGCAGACATGCCCACTATTTTAGCTGCTCCTTGGTAAGTGTCTTGCGGGTCTACAATAAGTGAAAGCTAACCCTGGGTACTTTACTTTTTCTCAGTTTTTTTTCCCCCCGCAATATAGTCATTGTCTAAAATGG
>NW_005841930.1:326479-350594 GCF_000455745.1 Alligator sinensis | reverse complement strand
GTAGGGAAAAGCATCAGATGCTCTGGAGCTGGAATGCCCACCCTTCCAAGGCAGTGTCTATCTCACTGAGTTACATTCTCTGTCTTGCCTTTTTAGTGGTCCTATGAAACTTCTCCTTCTGGCTGCCCAGTGGATCAGTTTTGAGAGAAAGATTGAAAGATGCTCAAATAGTGGTCTACTCTAGTAGACACTCATAGTGTCTAGGGCATTTTGCTGGGAACAGAGAGATGCAGGGTGAAACCCTTGCTATATAAAAAGACTTGCTGTCCCTGAGGAATTGTCCTCCTTCAATGTCAAGAAATCACTAGAATTGTTTTTCTGCAACCATACAAAGAAGAACCCAGAAGAGGAAACAAAACCAGAGCAAGTGCCCCAAAAGCCTCTTACACAGCTACATTTGGATATGTAAGTAGGACTTAGATACTTAAAGGTTCTGTAGGGGTCCCTTCCCTCTTAACTCTATAATTTTTTGTCTGCCCATGTCCTAAATTAGGCAAATTCTGTTACCACTGATAAGAACAACCATGCCAATAAGAGCTGCATCCATGCAACAATTTGTAAAGGAAATCCTCAGGTTCTGCACCAAAGCCCATCAAAGTTATTGGGAACCTTTCTAATGGGTATTATAACAGATTTTGACAGAGCAAACAACACAACCAGGCTCTCTTTATATAATTCCTCCTTCCCTTCCACTTGGCTTCTGGGCAGGTGACAACAAATTTCCCCTGTTGATTAATTTAAAAAAGACTGTCTTGCATCCATTCCTTTAGAGTTTGATCCAAAGCCTACTGAAGTCTCTGGGAATGTCACCATTCTACCTGAGTGAAGTCTGCATCAAGCTCTTGGTCCTTAATGCAGAAAATTGTCACTATTGCAGTAGATTAAATGCCATTTATTCCTACTGGCAATTGTTACCCATTACAACAAACCTAACCACTGAACAATATGTGGTTTTCATAGATTTCATAGATTTCATAGACATTTGGGCTGGAAGGGACCCCAGAGGATCATTGAGTCCAGCCTCCTGCCCTAGGGGCAGGAAGTCAGCAGGGATCATAGGATCCCAGCAAGATAAGCATCCAAATGTGTCTTGAAGGCATTCAAAGTGGGTGCTTGAACGACCTCCAGTGGCAGTTTATTCCAAACCTTGGGGGTTCGGACAGTGAAGAAGTTCTTTCTTATGTCCAGCCTGAATTGGTCGTGGTAGAGTTTGTGACCGTTTGACCTTGTCATCCTTTGGGGTACTCTGGTGAACAGACATTCCCCCAGATCCTGATGAGCACCCCTGATAAACGTATAGGTGGCCACCAGATCACCCCTGAGCCTGTGCATCCATGGATGCAAGCCAGTATTTTGCTCGCTTTACTAGCCGCAGCATCACACTGAAGGCTCATGTTCATTTTGTGGTCAACCATGACTCCCAAGTCCCTTTCATCTGTAGTGCTAACCAGTGTAGCACTGCTGAGCCTACAAGGATGCTGCAGGTTTTTTCTCCCAAGATGGAGAAGCTTGCATTTTTCGGTGTTCAACACCATCAGGTTTTCATCCGCCCATTTCATGAGTCTGTCCAGATCCTCAGGTGTGGATACTTTACCCCAGAGTTTGGTGTCATTGGTGAACTTGGCTAGTCCGCTTCTGACACCAATGTCCACATCATTGATGAAGATGTTAAATAGTATAGGCCCTAGGACAGAGCCTTGTGGGACCCCACTGGTCACAGCATACCAAGACAATTGGCTCCCGTAGACCACCACCCTCTGGGTCCTACCGGAGAGCCAGTTCCCCAGCCAGCGGATCGTGGTGATGTCAAGGCTGCAGTTAGCCAGTTTAGCCAAGAGGCGTTGTGGGATACCAGATCGAAGGCTTTTTTAAAGTTGAGGTATACAACGTCGATCTCTTCCCCCTTGTCCAGGTGATGTCACCTGGTCATAAAAGGAAATGAGATTGGTCAAGCAAGACTTACCCACAACAAACCCATGCTGGGTATCCCTCAGGATATTGCCTTCAGCTAGTCTGTTAAGGATGGCCTCCTTGATAATCTTTTCCAAGACCTTCCCCACGATAGAGGTCAGGCTGATGAGCCTGTAGTTTTCCGGATCTACTTTCCTCCCTTTCTTGAAGATGGGCATGACATTGTCCCTCTTCCAATCACCGTGCACTTCACCAGAGCGCCAAGAGCTCTCGAAGATCTGTGCCAGGGGCTGAGCTATGATGCTCGCCAGCTCCCTGAGTACCCTTGGGTGTAAACCATCAGGGCCGGCTGACTTGAAGGTATCTAGCCTGTCAAGGTGTTCCTTCACGAGGTCAGCTTCGATGGAGGGCAAGGAATCTCCCTTTTTGTGGTAAGAAAATACTGTTATTCTTCTACATATCTAAAAAGGGCAACAACTGAGATGGTCAATCAGTTCAGCCATGAGAAACAAAGACATATTGAAAACCTTGTTTTCATACTTTCTCACAATATTTCCATTGTTATAAGAAATATCCAACAAACATCACTAGACACTAATCTACACATGTTCATAATGACTTCATGGGAAGGTGCTTATTTTACCTTAAAGTCATTCATTGTTCACCTGTTCCATACCCCTCATGATTTTATAGACCTCTCTTATATCCCTCCTCAGCCTTCTCCTTTCTAAAATGAAGAGTTTTAGTCTTTTTTAGTTTTTCCTGGTATGACAACTGCTCTAAGCCCCTGATCATTTTTGTTGCCTTTTTATGTACCTTTTATAGTTCTAGTTCTACCTTCTTTTTGAGATGTGGGGATCAGAACTGCATATGGTATTCAAGATGTGGGTGCATCAGGAATTTCTATAATGGTACGATCATGTGCCCTGTTTCATATTCAAATCTGTTCTTAATGATGCCCAGAGTTTTAATGGCTTTTTGGGTCACCACTTCACATAGAGCTGATATTTTTAAAGAGCTATCTACAATGACCCCAAGGTCTCTTTCCTGAGCTGCATTACCTTGCACTTCTTGACATTAAAGTTAATCTGAAAACTTTTTGTTTACTCACTTATGTTGGTGAAAAATTTCCACAGCTCCTCTCCATCAGCTTAAAGACAATCACCTTGACTACTTGGATAATTTGGTGTTATCTGCAAACTTTGCAATTTTACTGTGCACCCTCATTTCCAGGTCATTGATGAAAATTTTGAACAAATTGGGCCCAGCACAGATACCTACTGGACCCCACTTTTGACCTCCCTCCATCCTGGAAAGTGACCATTTAGTCCTACCCTTTGCTTCTTATCTTTTAACCAGTTTTCAGTCCACAAAAGAACCTTCCTTCCAGTCCCATGGCAACCTAGTTTTTAAAAAAAGCCTTTGCCAAGTCACCATATTGAATGCTTTTTGAAAGTTCAAAAATATTATGTCCCTATTGCCCAGGTGCTTGTTGACACCTTCAAGGAACTCCAGCAGATTGGTGAGGCAGGATTTAATTTTTCAAACTGGTTTAAAATTTCCTGTTGTAACTTCAATGGGGTCCAATTCTTCAGGTCCATCTACTAGAAAGTATTTATCTGGCAAGGGAATTTCCCCAGTTTCTTCTGTGGTAAACACCATGGCCGTGTTCAGATGTGCAGGGGCATGTGCCTGTTTTGGCACAGAAAGCAGCAGCACAAATTTGTGCAGCTACTTTGTGCCACAGTGCACACCCCTGCACATGCACTTTGTTGTGGGACACTGTGTCCTGCTTTGGCCTTTGCTTCTTATCTTTTAACCAGTTTTCAGTCCACAAAAGAACCTTCCTTCCAGTCCCATGGCAACCTAGTTTTTAAAAAAAGCCTTTGCCAAGTCACCATATTGAATGCTTTTTGAAAGTTCAAAAATATTATGTCCCTATTGCCCAGGTGCTTGTTGACACCTTCAAGGAACTCCAGCAGATTGGTGAGGCAGGATTTAATTTTTCAAACTGGTTTAAAATTTCCTGTTGTAACTTCAATGGGGTCCAATTCTTCAGGTCCATCTACTAGAAAGTATTTATCTGGCAAGGGAATTTCCCCAGTTTCTTCTGTGGTAAACACCATGGCCGTGTTCAGATGTGCAGGGGCATGTGCCTGTTTTGGCACAGAAAGCAGCAGCACAAATTTGTGCAGCTACTTTGTGCCACAGTGCACACCCCTGCACATGCACTTTGTTGTGGGACACTGTGTCCTGCTTTGGGCAAACTGCCCTTGCTCAGCTCCTCCCAGCTGCCAGAGTGCTAGAAAAGCCAGGGCACAAATGGAAGAGTGGAGACGCTCTGGCGAGCAGCCAAAGCATGTCCTTGAAGGACCAAGCCCCTGATTGTTCTGATACATGCTCTTGTAGCATGTGCTGAACTGCCTTTTTTCTGTTTGGTGTTTTTGGGAAGTATTTTTGCTACCAGGAAATCCCAGTGGCTAATTTTGTCCCTGCACTGCAAATTTGTCCATGCCTGCAGTTTGCCTGCAAACTGCATGCATCTGCATGTGGGGGCATGATCCATTTGTCTAACTTCTCTGCTATGGCTTTCTCATCCCTTTATACATCTGATAAACATTAGTCATCTAATGGTCCACCAATTCTCTATCTGGCTTCCTGCTTCTGGTGTATTTTTTAAAGTAATTTTTAAGTTTAGCATCTTTTGCTATGTGTATCTCTAATTCTTTGTTTTCCTGCCTTATTTCACTTCTACACTTGACTTGACAGAGTTTAGGAGCTTTCCTGTTTCCTCATTTGGGCTTTAGTTCCATTTTTTGCAGTATGTCTTTTTGCCTTGAATGGCTTCCTTAACTCTGCTATTAAACAATTCAGGGGTTTTACTTGTCCACTTGGTACCCTTTTTGCTCTGTGGTATATTAGATACTTTATCTGATGATACAATTTTCTGTTATATATAAAATATATTGTATTTCATGACACAATTTAGAAAGTGGAAGAAGTAAGACTTTTGGCTCGTTGAAGTTATAGGATGACACGTTCTTTAAAACAGAGAATTTATTGGATACAAATCCTTAAAATTAGAGAAGAAACATAAGTATATTACTGGATTGGACCTTAAGAGCAAAATGAAAATAATGCAGAGCAATAGATGCAGGCTTTGAAATCATGTGTGCCTTCCCTGAGGATCCTGCCATCTTTGTGCTGATAGAGGACACCTTTACACATGGAGGTTAGTATACAACGGGTGTGTCTATATGTGTCCAATGGTGCTTTTGTTACTGTGTCATCATTTAGTACTTCCTTTTGCAAGTGGTAAATGACAATACAGTAACAGCCCATACTGCACCATGCCAGCAGTGCATGGTTATTTTAAGCTGCTATGTGGCTGTAGCAACATGCTATAGCAAGGGAGTGTGTTGCTCCTCCAACATAACTGCAGCATCATGGTTTGTGCTCACTGATGCTACATCACCATAGCATGTTGCTTCGGTGACATAGCATCTCATGTGGACACGCCCATTTGACTTCAGCCTACATTTGTTGTGCAATAAGCTAGTGAACAGTAAGGATTTTTGGGTAGGTATCTACACATGTGGGGTTTAGGGAGCAGATTTTTCCCCAGTTCCCTGCAGCCCTGCAGTGGGCCCCTGCTGCCACTGGGGAGAGCTCCAGGCTCCTCCTGGGTGCTAGCCCAGTGCCTGGCAGGGAGCACTGGGCCAGGAGAGAGCTGTCTCCTGGTTCCCAGGGTCTGCTGGGATGGAGACAATATCTCCCTAACCTGGCAGCAGGGAGCTCCTGGCCCTGGCTCCCTGATCAGTGGCATGGGGGGCTTGGAATGAGTTGCAGGGGAAAGGACAGGTCCCAGCCCCTGGTCCAGATCTGCTAGTGGGGCAGCTAGCAGCCAACTCACTGCTAGCTTCCCCATTGGCAGATTGGGGCAGGGGGCTGGGACCTACCCCACCCCTGCATCTTTTTCCAAGCCCCGTGCCTTGATCACCCAACTGAGTCATGGGGCTGGGACTTGCCATTGACCGGGACAGTTCCTGGCCAGCCCTGGCTGCATGGTGAAGTCTGCATGTACAGCCTGGAGCTGGCTGGGCACTGCCTGAAACAGAACAGTCCCAGCCACCTCCTGGCTGCACGTGCCTCCCCATGCAGCCTGGGACTGGCTGGGAACTATCCTGGTAAGGGGAAGGTCCCAGCCAGCTCCAGGCTGGGCAAAGAACTGTCCCCCTGCAGGAAGCTCCCAGCCTCTGCTCCGTGATCATGGAGTGGGGGCTGGGGAGCTTGTTCCCAGCCTGTTCCCAGCTCCAGCTCTGTGATTGCAGAGCAGGGGCTGGAAACAAGCTCCCAGCCCCCTCTCTGCAATCAGGGAATGGGGACTGGAAGCTCCCTGCTGCTGGGACAGGGGAATATTGTCCCCACCCAGGCATGCAGGGCGGGGCTTGGGGAGCTTGATTCCCACCCAGCTCTGTGAGCATGGAGATGGGGGGGAACAGGTTGGAGAGCTTCCTCCTCCCCCACCCCCGACCAGCTCTGCATTCCTGGAGCTGGACAGGGAACAGGCTTCCCAGCCCTCACCAGCAGGGAGCTCCCAGCGCCGGCTCCACAACTGCAGGGCCACTGCTGGGAGATGCTTATCTCCCAGCCCAAGCCCCCAGAGCTCAGGCTAAGAGATAAGCATTTCCCAGAAGCTGCCCCACAGTTGTGGAGCTGGTGATGTGAGCTGGTGCTGTGAGCTTATCTCCCAGACTGAGCTCTGGTGATGGTGAGGATGGCGAGCCTGTTCCCTGCCCAACGCTGTGAGCATAGAGTTGGGGGAGAAACAAACTCCCCAGCCTATTCCACCCCCAGCTTCATGCTCATGGAGCTGGGCAGGGAACTGGCTCCCCTGCTCCCAACAGTAGGTAACTCCCATTTCTGGCTCATGACTGCAGGGCTACTGCTGGGAGACCCTTACCTCTCAGCACTGGCTCATGACCGCCGGGCCACTGCCAGGAGATACTTACCCCCCAGCCCCCCGTTGCCTGATCATGATATTGCAATCTTTGAGCAGGGAGCTTGGAGCTTGCTGCTGCTGTGGCAGGGGGACATAATCCCCACTTGGTATCCTGTGGCGGAGCCTGCCCCAGCAGCAGGCAGCTCCCAGGGGCAGGGAGCTATCTCCTGCCCTTCTGGTGGATGGCTGACTGGGAGCAGATTTGCTCCCATTCAGGCATCTACATGAGCACTACAGACCCTGTTACTAATGCCAAGTAAATTTGCCACTTTCATTTGCAGGTAGCAAATTTACTCGAAATTAAGTAGGTTTACTGTGAAGTAAGCATGTACATGTGTAGATGCAGACGCTTTCTCCTCAGTAAATTATGCTAATGTGAAGTTAAGCATCTTGTATAGATGTGCCCAGTAGTTAGGATGAATTTATATCACACGAGCTACCTCACTTTGTGGACACTGTACTCAGTGGATGCATCTACATGAGATGCTAACCGCACAGTAGCCTAATAGCACTGTGCAGTACCATACTGGGCAAAGTAAGAAGAGGGGCCCAGTAAGTGTTGGGTCACTAACTTCACCTTGAGAGTGGAGTAATCTTCTTTCTACTGAGGCACTACTAGTTTGCACTGAGGGTATTCCTACTATCTTAGCAATAAAGCTGCATCAGGGTGGAGCTCTAAGTAGTGACCTAGCTTACCTGATTGAGGGCCTTGTGCTGTGAGCTGCACAAATATTGATCAGTGTTAGTGTTAATGCTAGCTTGGAGCAGTCACGCCCTTAGTTTCGAAACCTTCTCTGACTGTCCCCCACTTGCACAGCTGTGACTTGCCACTAGCGGCCTGGTGATCAGGGCAGGACTGGGAGCTGTAGCTGTAGGTTGCCACTAGAGGTTTGGTGAGCCAGGACAGGCTTCTATCCCTGCTTTATGGACAGGGGTGTGAAAGGTCCAAGGATACTGGAGGACTTCAACTTAGGGGGCACATCTATGGGGGGTGGCCACACCTTAATTGAACAAGAGCTCTGTAGTATGGATGAGAGAGAATTCAGCCCTGAATTTGAGCCGCATAATGAGAGCTTAACACAATTTAGAGTTATTAATGTCCAGACAATCCAGGGATTAAAAGATCCAGGAGTCACCCAAAATTACCCTGTAACAAGGCCCTGAGATACTCTGAGCAAATTGAGAGGTAGCTCATTAGTCTTTAAATTGTGTTGTGTAGACATGCCCCAGCAGTGTCCACACAGGGGGTTAGTGCAGAACACTAGCGTGCTGTAACTTTAACTTGTCACACACAGTTCCCAGGCAGACATGTCCTAAAATAATTAAAATCAGAATATGAGGAGAGCCAAGGCCAGTTGAGGGGGTCACTTGAGGGTCAGAGCTGAAGATTCACTAGGCTGTCACAAGAAAGGACCTGTTGGAGTGATTGGTAACTTCAGGTAAATTTGAATAAGTATCTAAACGATTGGAGCCTACTGAGGTTTACCCATCACAAACACACAGATCTGAATACTTAAAAACTATCATAGGATCGTAGGAAAGTAGGGCTGGAAGGGACCTTACAAGGCCATCTAGTCCAGCCCCCTTGCTCGATGCAGGATGCCTAAGCCATCCCAGTCAAGTGTCTGTCCAACCTACTCTTCAAAATTTCCATAGATGGAGATTCCAGAACTTCTCTAGACTAGCCTCATAGTCAGAAAGTTTTCACTAATCTACAAGCTAAATTTCATCTTCTGTAGTTTGAGGCTATTGCGTATTGTCCCCTACAGGGATTGGAAAAAGCCCATCTATACCCCCTCTATAATCACCCTCCAGGTATTTGGAGACTCTTATGAAATGAGCAAAAAGCAGAACAAAGGATTCAGCACTCAAATGTGCAGAATCAAAATGAATGAATTGCAAACGCATACAACTATCAATAGTCAGGGAGGCCCCTGATCCCCTCCCATTTTTTTTCTGTTGATCCTCCTTGTAGTATTGTAATATGATCACAAATGAGACAAATATATGTATAACTCCTAAATTCTCCTGACCTTGCTCTGCTATCTGATGTCCAACCAAATTAATGTACTGCCCCCCAGAGATATGTATTTTTTTCCCTATTTAGCTATTCTTCCAACTCCAATAAAAATAAAATATATTCTCAGGAGAATGTAACTGATTTAATTGACGCCTGGCATATTCACAGTACCTTTCTTTGAGATGCTATTGAAGCTGTACTTTCATCTGCCAGTTTTCATCTATTATTTGGTAGTTAGCAGAAATGCATGTGAGTATTTTTTTCCTATAAATTATTGATTTCTTATTGGGGTGAAAGTGTCATAACAGCATGTATAAGTTTGAGATAGTAAATAAGATATCTTTGTCATTCAGTGCTTTGCAGGCAGCTTTTGTAGTCCTATGCCAGGTACAGCTAAACTTTGACTTCTAAGCTGTAGCCAGCATTTTTTATTGTTTTGCTTGATGAAAATGCAGAAAATTGTTATTTATATTAGTGAGAGTACCGAAGGCTTGTGTAGAGTGGGGAGTTATTTTGGGGAAACCAAGCAAGAATATGTTCTAAGATTAAACAAATTAAATAGACATTTCATAAGCCTGGTTTGTATGGAGGATTGAAAAGTGGCTTGTAACAGTGTTTCTGCAATGTATGCCTTATAAACATTGTACATTTTATGTGTGAATATGTAATGTGTATTAAGGAATAATGTAAAGTCTGTTTTAGAATCATACAAAATTAGGGTTGAAAGGGACTTCAGGAGGTGACCTAGTCCAACCCCCGGCTCAAAGCAGGACCATCCCCAACTAGATCATCATAGCCAAGGCATTGTCTAGATGGGTGTTAAAAACCTCCAAGGATGGAACCTCCACCACCTCTCTGGGTTACCTGTTCCAGTGTTTTACTACCCTCTTAGTAAGAAAATTCTTCCTAATATCTAACTTAAACTTCCCTTGCTGCAACTTGAGACCATTGCTCCTTGTTCTGTCATCTGCCACCACTGAAAACAATTTAGCTAAACTGCACAGCCCTGGCTCTGGTCTGCTCTGAGACCACTCCAGACTTGCCTTGGCAGGAGTGGACCAGCTCTAGACCAGCCAGGACTCATGTGCACAATCCCCATCCTGGCCCTTGCCTGCCCCCTGCATTCTCCAGCCTGGCCCACCCACAATGAGCAATAAGTTGGGGGCTGGGCAGAAGTTCCTTTTAGGCATGGGATAAAAGCAGTCACATCCCCTTCCTGCTTGTCGGTCCTTCTTGTGGCTGCCTACAGCCTGCACCCAGGCTGCCCTGCAGGTCTTCTCCATTGTCATCATGACTGTCACCAGTGCCACCTCCAGGTTGCCCAGCAGGGCAGTAGCAGCAGTGAAGAGGAGTTGCAGGGCAGCCTGGGTGTGAGGTCTGGGCAGCTGCACCAAGAAGGGCCCAGCAGCAGTAAGGAAGAGGTGACCATTTTCCCCCAATGCCTAGAAGCAGTTTCTACCTGGCTGTTGCTATTGCCACTGTAGCCGCTTATTATGGGTAGGTGTGTCTGGAGCGGGCACGGGGTGGCCCAGAGCTGGGGTTGTGCGCACAGGTCCCGGCTGGTCTGCTGTGGTTAGGGTGGGTCTGGAGATGGTGCAGCGTGGGACGGGGCTTGGGTACCCGTCAGTCTCCATGGGGCCAAGGCTAGTGGTGGTAGCAGCCAGAAGGAGCCACTGCCAGCTGGGCTGCCTAGAAATTCCTGAGGGTAGCAGGATGTTCCCTGGACTGGATAGCACCTGGGCCAAACAAAACTGAGGGACCCACCATGGGGCCTCATTGGGCCAGATTTGGCCTGTGGACCATATTTTGCCCACCTCTGGTCCAACTCCATCCTCTTTGGAACCCCCCTTCAGGTACTTGAAGGCTGTTATTGAATCCCCTCCCACAGTCTTCTCTTCTCCAGACTAAATAATCCCATTTTCCTCAGCCTCTAAGTCATATGCCTCAGCTACCTAATCATTTTTGTTGCCCTCCATTGGACTGTCTCCAACTTGCCCACATCTTTTATGTAGTGAGGGGGCCCAGAATTGGACACTGTGCTCCAGATGTGGCCTCACCAGTGCTATTAAAGGGGAAGAATCACTTCTCCCAATTTGCTTGAAACACACCCAGTATGCTCTTAGCCTTCTATAGAACAAGGGCACACTATTGGCTCATATTCAGGTTATTGTCCTCTCTAACCCCCAGGTCCTTCTCTGCAGAGCTGCTGCTTGGCCAGTCAATTCCCAGCCTGTACCAATTCATGGGATTGTTCTGTCCTAAGTGCAGGACTTTGCACTCATCCTTACTGAACTACATGAAATGTCTTTTGACCAACCCTCTCATTTCTATAAATCCTCCCATCTCTCTGAATCCTAGTCCTACCTTACAGTATATCTACTACACCTCTCAGCTTGGTGTGAAATGCAAACTTGCTGAGGGTGCACTCAATCTCATATTCCAGATTGTTAATGAAGATATTGAACAAGTCAGCCCCAGAACTGATCCCTGGGGCAATCCATGTGATATGAGCTCCCAACTAGACTTTGAGCCATTGATTTCTGCCGTCTGAGCCTGATGATCCAGCCAGTTTTCTATCAATCTTACAGTACATTCATCCAACCCATATTTCCTTAGCTTGCTTGCAAGAATGTTGTGGGAGATCATATCAAAAGCTTTGCTAAAGTCATAGTATATCATGTCCATTACTCTCTCTGCATCCACATAGCCAGGAATCTCATCACAGAAGGCCTTCAACTTGGCTAGGTATGAGTTGCCCTCGTTGAATCCATGCTGACTGTTCCTAGTCACCTTCTTCTCCTCCAGGTGCTTAAAAATGGATTCCTTGAGGAGCCACTCTATGATTTTTCCAGGGACTGAGGTGTGGCTGACTGGTCTGTAGTTCCCTGGATCCTCTTTCTCCCCTTTTTTAAAGATGGGCACTATATTTGCCCTTTTCTAATCATCTGGTGCCTCTCCCATTCACCATGAGTTTTCAAAGATAATGACCCATCAGTTTCTGCCCATCAGTTCCCTGAGGGAGTCAAAGTCTGCTTTTCTGAAGTTTTACTGTTTTCCTCTTCCCACTTATAATTTATTTCCTCCCCAACCATAAGTTATTACCACAACCCATTTATTTAAATCAGGCAAATTATTCTAGAGACCACCATGTGGAGCTTGGGAATAGGGGTGCTAAATTTACTGTTATAAAAACCAAAAAGGCATGTACAGGGACTAATACGATTGAATATACCTGGTTCCTTCTTTGCTAATCCAAAAAGCTGAAAGAAAGGGAGGGAGGGAGATACTACATCAAACAGGTAAAGAAAGCCTCTGTGATTTCCTGGCATGATGTTGTGATGCTTGCATTATGACACATTGTCAGTACAAGATAAGGAAAAACCGGGCACCTGAGAAATCGAAAGCACCGTGGACATCTCATTTGATCCCCAGGAAGATTCCCCTCTCCAGTTTCTATTTTTTTGGTAAAGGCAGTGAACTTTGCCCTGTAAATAAAAGGTGCATCAAAAAAGTTCATTATCTTCCTAAGAAACAGAAAAAAAAGTACTGGATGTTTTCTATAGTACAGGAGGAGGAAGATGTTCTTTTTCTCTGAACACTGGTAGTTTAGGCCTTAGCATTGTTCAGGGGGCTGCAACATGATTTTTGCACCTCCTCACAACTCCCCAAAGACAAATGACTCCTATCCACTCTTCTAGCCCTATGGGTTAGCTTGAAGTTTTTGGGAGGAACTTACTGGAAATTATTTCCTGGAAGGAGAGGATACCCCCAAACCCTGGCTGCCTCATGTTACATTAAAACTTACTGAAGGACTTTTATCCCCCTTCCTCTTTAGCCTCCGACTGTACACATGGATCCCAGCTGTTCCTAATACTTAGATCTATTTGGGAATTTTCTAGCAATGCACATTTTTGTCACATTATGCTAATTCATTGAAATCAACATTTTTGGCAGAAATACGTTAGTTTCAAAACACTGAGAAGATTTGTCAGATCTAGGGTGTAATTTTTGGTGAATCAGTTTTCAGCTCAATTAATTTTTCATTATTCATGCTGTGGGGGGCTCCAGCGGAGAGAAGAAAATGAGAGAGTAACTATATCCAGGGGGATAGGGGACACTCCTTATTCAAGTGTCCCCTTGAATCAAGTGCCACCTCATCCCAAATGAATGCTCAGTTTATTGGATGTTGGTAATTTTGTTGGAGAGCTCTCTTCCATGTTTTTTTTTCAAGAAAAAGAACTCTCTGCTTTTTGGTCCAATAAGTAATGAAAGCAATCCTTGAAACTTCAATTATTATTATAAAAAAGGATTCATACTATCAGACAGAGCCTCCAAAACAATACACAAATAAAAAGGGCCATGTGTTCATTGAAATGTTTGGAAGGCTATGGATGGAAGATGAAGCTAAAGATGTGGAGCCATTCTAGGCATGTACGTACTGCATGAACAGCAAGTCCCAGAAAGGATGGGCCAGAAGTTAGAAGTTTGCCAGTAGGCCCCCTGGTAGACATTCACTTAAAAGTGCCATGGAATTTTTAGCCTAAAGAAGAGGATGTTGAGAGGGGATTTGATAGCTGCTTACTGCTATATCAGAAGAGTACATCAGGAGTTCAGTGAACAACTGTTCACTAGGGCAGCCCCAGGGAAGACCAGGACAAATGGATACAAACTCCTGGAAGGCCGCTTCAGGCTTCATACCAAGACAAACTCCTTGACAATCAGGGTGTCCAGACTGTGGAATATGCTTCCTCCAGAGGTGGTGCAGTCACCTACCCTGGAAAGTTTCTAGAGGAGACTGGACAGTCACCTCACTGGAGTCACCTAACTCCAGTTGTCTTCTTGCCTGGGGTGGGGGGGGAGGGGGCTGGACATGATGATCTGCAAGGTGTGGCAGGGCACAGCTGGTGTCTGACATTTTGAGGGCTAAGCCAAGCAGCCAGCAGGTGCTTGATTGCGGTGGCCATTTTAGATCCCTGGCTGCTTAGATAAACAGAGAAATTTGCTGTTGGCAGGCCAGGCAGTAATATTGCCTGGCTGCAAGACTGTATGCAACATCCTGGAGGTAAGGGCAGGAGCTGTAGGGGATGATTTGGAGGCTCCTGGTCCTGGGCATGACCTAAAACTGCACCCTGCCAGGAGTGGGTGGCCTGGTGGGGCTCCCAGTGGTGTGGGAGTCTCCAGGAAATGCCAGGCCAGTTACCACCCCGATGAAAGGTGAGTAGGGGTTCCTTAACCCCAGCCTTCACCTTTGGGTGTGCTATTTGAATCATCTGATCCAGGGAAGGCCAGGTAAGCTTCAGGAAGCACTGGAGCATGCTGAGGTGAGTGACCCTGTGGGGCCAGGCATGCTTCATGAAGCACCTGAGCTGGGAATGGGGGACTCCGATCCCTGAATATAGGCTGGAGGTGTAGACCCAGCTGAGGGACTTGACTGGTCAATGCTGGGGCCAGGACCAGAAGGGTCAAAAGGGCCAGGGGCACACTGTGAGGGGCACCCATATAGAGAGAAGAAGGTTGGGGTCCTGACTGGCCTGAGATGGGGCCAGGGCTTATAGGGAAGCCAAAGTTCCCATGGAAGGGGCCACAGCTAATGGGTGAAGGGGGTGGTTGAATCAACTGCCTGAGATGCCATCTGCGATGCTTGAGCCACAGTGTAGGGATGGAACGGAGGTGCAGATAGCACCCCCCCCCCCCAATATTTGGGTGTATGATGGGCAGCCTCTCACCTAATTGACACTTCAGTTATGTTCCATCAAGGTGTGGCAGACGAGACAGCTGGGCAGCGTGCCCAAAGGCAGGCGAGGAAACTAGCACTGCGGCTAGTTTGGGAGCCCCAGTTTGACACAAGGTCCCTTCCAGCCCTAGCAATCTATGAATCTGATGGTGATACCAGCAATCATACTTCCTGCCATGCTGCACATGCTACAGACATCAAGTCAGTCAGCAGATCCCTGCTCCAAACCTCAGGAGCACTTTGTAATCAAGGGTTCTGATGCACTCTTGAGGCTGAGAGAGGCGGTTCCAGCCTCAGGGGCACACTGGAGCTCTTGACACTGATGCATTCCCAAGCCTGAGAGAGGCAGTCAGCTGACTGGTGCTCTCAGCCATAGGAGGATGCAAGAGTCAAGAGCTCTCCCAGAGTTGGGAGCCCCAGTCAGCTGATGCCTAGCCACACATGCATTTTAAGGTACAATAGGAACCAGCCACAAAGTGATTACACATATTTTGTGGCTTAGTCCTTGTTTTATCATGCCATTAATTGCATTAACATGTAGTCCAGTTATTACTTAAGATGGTTAAGTGGTTAATCATATCTTAAGTGTACTGTTTGTCAGGGGCCTAAGGCTATTTTAGGATGGTCTCCAGTGCCAACTTTTAGACTTGTTGGAGAAACAAGCACTTGAGAGCAAACACTGAAGATGAGCTCTAAGGAGGCTTATGGGTGAAATTCTGGCCTGGAGTACATCAGCAAACTTGTCTGAATGGAGCTCTGGACAGGCTGCTGTCATGGTATTAAGGAGTCTTTTGTAGCTCCTATGACACATAAGAGGGGGGTAAGCTTTTTCACAGAAGGTTAGACCTTGCTCAGATGAAAACAGTCCCAGAAGATTTCATTCTTTATGAGCTTTTGAAGTGTTCTCATTCCCTGCCAGTTGGAAGCAACCACGTGCCTTCCCTCCTTTCTCCCCTTTCCCAGCCCAGCTTACTACAATGCTCTGTTTCTTTGGATCCCTAAATTTCACTTGGGGAATCTTGGCTTCATTGGCATAAATGGAAGCTTTCCCCTTAGATTTTAAAACTACAGAGGACCACTATGATCATTTAAGCTGCCTTCCAGCCTATGACAGTCCATAGAATCCCACCTGAACATACTTGTATATTAACTTGTGGTTAATGAGAATGAGGGTCTAGCACAGGGGTGGGCAAAGTCTGGCCCACAGGCTGCATCTGTCTTGTAGAGGACTCCATTTCCCAGCAGCCCTGGTCGCATCGCTGTGGCTGGTTTCTGTGGAGACCCCAGGAGTGGTGAGACTGTGACAGCATGGGGTCAGGGTTTCCATGGAGACCAACCCCAGCAGTGCTGGCAGGCCATGCAACTGGGTGGAGAGCTGCTTCAGGGCCGGGATCTTGTGGTGGTGACAATGTGGTCTGGAGCTGGGCAGAGCTGTGATCTGCTGCCTATATGCCCTGGGCAGGGGCATGCAAGCAGCAGATTGTGGCTCTGTCCCTTCGTTTGAGTAATATATATGGCCATATCAGAAATTTGGCAGTGGCCATCACTGCTCAAAAAGAAAAGAGAAGGGGAAGTTATGAGACCAAGTCAGCTATTAAAATACTGTCCTGAGAAATGGCTAATTTTGTGATTTATTCTTTAGCTCTAAGCAGGACCATCCTCAACTATATCATCCCAGTCAAGGCTTTGTTTAGCCAGATCTTAAAAACCTCCAAGGATGGAGATTCTGCAGCCTCTCTGGGTAACCTGTTCCAGTATTTTACTAACATCCTAGTAAGGAAGTTTTTTCCTAATATCTAACCTAAATTTCCCTTACTGCAACTTGAAAGCCATCTTCTGCTCCAAGAGAAAGCTTGATAGCAAAATAGGACTCAATAGACTCCTTCTTAACTACAGTTGGCTGGGAGGCTATGGAAACATATGACCTTTTACATGGTTATAGTGAGAAAGATGAGTTATTGCAAACCTAGCCAGAACAAAACAAAGAAGTGCTCAATGAGATTAACAGGGGGATATCTTCAATGCTGAGAAATCCCAGTCTAGTGTTTGCTCACCTGGCAAAAAATCCTAATTTATGCCTCATAAATAATATTTTAACATACATAAAAATGATACTTATCATTCTATGGGAGAGGGCAGTTATTTCATAATATAAGACCCCATTCTACTTTACTACAGTACGTGAACCAAATACAACTGTAGGAATACTGCACACTATATTTTTTTTTATTTGATTTTTAATTCTTAACTGGAGTCACTTCTGTGATATCTATTAGCCCTTCTCATGTTTGCTATTAGTTCAAAATATAATCTTGGTAGAATGTCAGTGAGCCTCATGGAGTTGTACCTGGAATGTTAGCCACTCATGGATAATTAAATTCTCTGACAGGATGATTTATCAGACTTGAACTTCTCAAAAACTGTTTGAATTTAACAATATCCCATATGTGATTTAAGAGATTATTCTCTTAGACTAGTAGTAGCTTGGGTTTTCTTCTTGATGACAAATTATTCAAACAAGTCATCGTTCTATTTTTCTGACCCGAGCAATTATTTGTATTTGGATGGGCTATTGGTGATGGAGTCTGGTATCATCTTGATATAATCCTGTTTATTTAAAAATAAGGGAAAAACTCATTTCTTGGATTCAGAAGGACATAACAACAGGAAATCAATTATTTTATTACAGTTGCAAGCCTCTTTCAGTGAGCACCTTAGTCAAGCAAATATCTCAGCTATTTCTCAGGGTGACAAGACCTGAGTCTTTTCTAGTTCTGTCTTGGGTTTCTTCTTTCCTTTTGGCCGCATCCAGATAAGCATGGATGTTTGGTTCCCCGGGGACAAGTAGCAGTGACTCACCTTGTGCCACAGCTGCTTGTCCCTGTGGAACACCCATGCCACACATGTAGCAAATAACCCCAGGGGCAGTACGGGAGGCTGGGGCCAGAACTGTGCTAGCCCAAACAGCCTTACCTAGGGTTCTGTGGGCCTCCTGGGAATGCAGTTCTGGTGATCGTTCCTGGCGGAGAGGTGTGGCTCCAGGTGGCCCAGCTCCACTTTTCAGCCATGCAGGCTCCTGTTTGTGAGCTGGTCTGTTTGGGGTATTTCCTGGAGGCTTTTTTTTTTTTTTTTTGAACCCTGGATAGCCAGGGGTTAAGAAAAACCCACAGGAAAAAAAAACAAACAAAAAACCGGGGCAGCATGCCCTTGCAGCATGGAAAACAGCTGACTGTGCAGTATGTGGTGCTGCAGACCAGACGTGTTTGTTGCACCACATACCGCACAGCTGTGGTCATTTGGACATACCCTCTTTGTACATTCCTGTGGTGACTCTGCTTCTTCTTTCTTACATACATAAACAAGGGGTTCCACTAATCAATCTCCCAACCCTTATTTTTATTATAGTACTCTCTAAGAAAGACTTTTTCATGAATGGTTCACGGTTTTTCATGAATGGTTCATGCTTTCACATGCCTGAGTTTTGGAGGATGGCTTTTATTGTTTCAGCTGTAAAACAATAAAAGCCATAAAGAAGCTTCATGTATTCTAAGAACCTTGTTACATCATATGCTGTAAGCTGAACAAATGTTAATCGGCTAAGTGTTGTTCAGCTTAGTGGAGCAGTCATACCTTAAGATGAGAAACCTGCTCTGACTGTCCTTCACTTGCACAGCTGTGAATTCATAGAATTATAGAAAGCTTGGATTAGAAGGGACCTCAGGAGGTCATCTAGGGGACCATCCCCAGCTAGATCATTCCAGCCAAAGCTTTGTCTAGCTGGGTTTTGAAAACCTCCAAGAATGGAGTTTCCACCACCTCTAAGGGTAACCTGTTCCAGTGTTGTACTACCCTCCTAGTGAGAAAATTCTTCCTAATATCTAACCTAAACTTGCCTTGCTGCAATTTGAGACAGTTGTTCCTTGTTCTGTCATCTGCCACCACTGAGAACAGTCTAGCTCCACCCTCTTTCAAACGCCGCTTCAGGTAGTTGAAGGCTATTAAATTCCCTCTCAGTCTTCTCTTCTCTAGACTAAATACGCCCAGTTCCTTCAACCTCTCCTCATAAGTGATGTCCTCCAGCTCACTCACCATTTTTGTTGCCCTCCTCTGGACTCTCTCCGATTTGTCCACATCCTTTCTGTACTGGGGGCCCCAAAACTGAACACAGTACTCCAGATGTGGTCTCACCAGTGCTGAATAGAGGGGAAGAATCACTTCCCTTGACCTACTGATAACATACTTACCAGTGCAGCCCACTATGCCATTAGCCTTCTTGGCAAAAGAGCACATTGTTGGTTCATATTCAGCTTATTGTCCACTGTAACCTCCAGGTCCTTTTCTGCAGAGCTGCTGCCCAGCCAGTCAGGCCTCAGCCTATACCAGTCCATGGGATTGTTTGTCCTAAGTGCAGGACTTTTCACTTGTCCTTGTTGAAACTTTATGAGATTCCTTTTGGCCCAATCCTCCAATTTGTCTAAGTCACTCAGAATCCTAGCCCTACTCTCCAGCATATCTACTACTCCCCACAGCTTGGTGTCATCCGTAAACTTGCTGAGGGTGCACTGTATGCCATCTTCAAGGTCATTGATGAAGATAATGAACAAAACCAGCTCCAGGACCAACCCCAGGGGCACTCCACTTGATACCAGCTGTCAACTAGACATCAAGCCACTGATTACTACTCTCTGAGCCTGATACTTCAGCCAGTTTTCTATCCAGCTTACAGTACATCCATCCATCCCATACTTCCTTAGCTTGCCTGCATGGATGTTGTGGGAAACAGTATCAAAAGCCTTGCTAAAATCAAGGTACACCAAATCCACTGGTCTTCCTACATCTACAGAGCCAGTCACCTCATCATAGAAGGCAATCATGTTGGTCAGACATGACTTGCCCCTAATGAATCCATGCTCACTGTTCCTATCACCTTTTTCTCCTCCAAGTGCTTAGAAATGGATTCCTTGAGGATCTGCTCCATGATTTTTTCACGGCCTGAGGCGAGGCTGCCTAGTCTTTGGTTCTCTGGATCCTCCTCCTTCCCTTTCTTAAATATGGGCATTATGTTTCCCATAGTGAGAAGTCCCTTTTCCAATCATCCGGGACTTCTCCTGATCACCATAAGGCTTGCCACTGGAGCCTTGGCGAACAGGGGCAGGACCAGCTTGCTGCTCCAGCAGAGCAGAGAGTGAGCCCACCACCTGTCAGCAGCTTCCCTGGGGCTCTGGTCTTGCTGAAACTGACACAATGGCTCTGCACTGAGAGTGGGTCTGTCGGGCTTAAGCCCTGGAAACTCTGCTCTCAGTGTGGAGCTGCCACAGCTATGAGACCACGCTTCTTCTCTCAGGCTTGTTGGTCTCATTCAGCTGCTGTGGCACTGCACTGACAACAGGGTTGCTAGTCTTAGGCTTTCAGTGTGGAGCTGCTGTGTCAGTGGCAGTGAGACCAAAGAGACTCAGGGAAGCAGCTTCCCTGGGGCTGTCTGGTCTTGCTGAAACTCGCTCCCTGCGCTATCACTAGCCAAGCTGCCAACCAGCTGGGCACTGCCTGAGCTCCAAGGGGCCTGATCCTTTCTTTCTCTGGAGTTCAGGCAACATGTGGCTAGCTGGTAGCCTGGGCAGGGATGGCATGGCAGGGGGAAGGGCAGGCTCCAGGGAAAGAAGCCTGCCACCCCTGTGCCACTGCCAGCTGTGCTGCCTACTGCCTAGCCATACACCACCTGAGCTCCAGAGAAAAAATAATTGGGTCCATTGGAGCTAAGGAGTCATGGGTAGAAGCAGTGGCAGGGGGAGTGGGAGAGGGAAGGGGAAAGGAAGTGAGCTTTACAAGAAGGCAGGCATTTAATAGAACTTAACAATTTCTAGAACTCCAGGTAACTGTACACATTCCATATCTTTCCAGTGAGTTAAAAAAAAAGGAGCTATAAACAATCCACATATTTTCTGCTTACGGTTTCATACTGAGAGGATGCAGGTTTCAAACAGACGTAGGGAGTTAGATACCCAAGGCTTGTTGAAATTCAAGCTTAAGGAATGTGTATACTTACCTCAGACTCCTCCAAAAAATCCCAGCTCATTTTTTGTACAGTATTCTCCTGCTATTTTTGTAAGGCTCTCACATACAAGGTCAATCCAGGCCTGAGCACCTTTCCTATCTTTTCACTCTTAACTTTTTTTTTTAAGAGTGCTATGGTTTATTTAACTTATCAAAGCATAACATACCACATGCAACCTAGTCACTTGGCTGTGTTAATGGCAAGACAAGCCCTAATGCTTCAATGGAAAGCTACAAAACCCCATAATGCCTTCAGACAAATATGCAATGCCAAGGTAAAAACATTTCTTCCTGTTCCACTCTAGCAATCCAGGTAAACCCCAACATGTATCTTGTCTCCTCTTATGTAGTATCACTGTTTTAGTTCATCTGCAGAACAACATATGCAAATATGATTATTGCTTCTAAAGCTATCTAGAATTCCTTTAAAATCCTATCATCTTTTCTGTTCCAAAGTCTCTACAGCAAAGACTTGCATAATCTGACTTTACCCTTTGTGCCCAAAGAAATGCAGTTAGTAAAAAATGTGGGTTGTTTTTTTCCCCCTCAGATTTTTTTAAAAATGTCCTTACTTTCCATCAAGACATTTCAAAATTTGAAATGTTATGACTAGTTCTAATATGCTCTTTGTTTATCCCCCTATACTGGCAGATTCTCAGCTGGTGTGTATTGCTCTGCTGGTTCTTGCCAGCTGAGTGTCTGAACCATAGCTTCAGTAAAAATATTATTAGCTCTTCTCTGTCTCTCTCTCCCTCTCTCTCATACATATATACACCCCCTTCTTGGATACCAAATGACATATTAACAAAGTGCCAAAAGATTTGGGATTTGGAGAGTTCCAATGAACTTTTTTATACCTGATCTTGGCATACTCAAAACCCTGGAAAGTCACAATTTACTTTCCAAATAATCATCCTGGACAGCTCAGAAGCAGAGTTGTACAACAGGATATCCAGCTATTGAACACTGCTGTCACAGGTGGCCAGAAGCGCAGCTGCAAAGAACTTCCTGCCAAGGGGGCAGAATGGGTCCACAGGAAGAAATGTTCCTTTCCTCTTTCAATCTGTTTTCAACTATAAAGGAAGGCACAGCTTACACTCCTACATCATATCTGCCTACACAGCATTTTTCAATTGCAGGGAAACCTAGGCTAATATCTCTAACAATAAATTTCAGAAGCAGATGAAATTCCTCACAGGGTTTTGGACAACATGAGGTTCTTCCTTAAGCAGAAAGCTGTTCCTGAAAAAGCATACAGCTTTATTTTGTTGTTCTTTTATCCAGGCACATAAAATTTTATAGTTCACTTAAGAGAAGTTGGTATTTTGCATAAATAGATGATAAAAAGGGCATTTATGCTTCTTCAGACACCACATACAACAGACAATCCATTAATTTGTTTTCTCTTTTGTCCTACAATCTGCTATTATGATCGTTATACAAATGAAAACTGCTTCCTACTGATTTAGAATTTTATTGTAAGGAAGCAAAGGAGAGGAGAAGCAGGAGTCTCTAATTCCATTTTAGTTTCATTATTTGACATTTGAAATCTTGAATACTGAAAGCCCAATTTTCAATAGGAGGAAAAAATGGTACGTGCCTGTAGAATACAGTGTTAACAGAAAGCATGCATGACTTCACTGTCTCATGGGGAAACTGAGCTTATTTCCAAAGGAGCCCTTGTACAAAGAGATCTTAAGGAATGGAGACAACTATAGATAAATGTGAATTGTGGAGTCTGGGAGTGAAGCAGTTAGGAAAAGGGTAGTGATTTGGAAAAATGCTATTGTGAGGTACAGTTTTTATAGAGAGAAGAATATTATATGGATAAAGAGCTTCTGTTTGAGAAGGGAGGGAATATACACAGAATCATTCACAACATGTGCATAACTTTCATGGGAGAAAAGCTAAGCATGTGTGAACTTTTGGGCTAGATACACACATTCAAAAAGTGCAAATTGAAATTGATCTAAGTTTCATGGTTTCTGTAAGTGGTATAGTTTAAATCGGTAGAAAATAAACACACACATTCACCTTTTGATTGGGGGAGCAAATCTTAGCTGGGTTTCTGCCATTTTAAAATCAGACTGTGTGCGCCAAATTTCTGTTCTGTTATGAGTATAGATCAGTTTTGTATGTTGAACTTCTGCTCTGTTATGCGTATAGACTGGTTTCTGATCACTTATCCTGGTAAAAGTATAAAGTCTGTACCTGGCCCTGTTGAGCATGGCATTAGTACCTAATTCAAAGCCTAATGAATCAGTGGAAAAAATCAGACTGACATTAATGGGATTTGCATCAGGCTGTTAGGCCCCGATCCAACAAATTCATGTTTAAGGGTGGTGCCCCATAGATTCACATTCCTAAACTATTATATAGTGTAGGTGGAACTGATAAATGCTTATGGTGTTTCAAAAGGTATTCTGCAAATGTAGGATATTTATTTATTTTAGCGTTAATTTATTTTATATGCTGCCCAGTGCCATGATTTCTAAACTCAAATTTTGCAATAAGACCCAATATATTTTCCTTCTGAGTTACCTAGAAAATTGAAAAATAATCTACAAGTATTACAAGAACTAGATTTGGGGCTCCTGAGGCAGCTCTCGGAGACCATAAAAGCTAAGGAGGCGGTAGTCATGGGGGACCTAAACTACCCAGACATCTGCTGGGAGACGCAGACAGCAAAGTCCCACCGTTCACGCAGGTTTCTAACCTGTGTATAGGACCTCCACCTGACACAGGAGGTACACGGTCCCACTAGGGGGAATGCCTTACTGGATCTGGTATTGGCAACGGGGGATGACATGGTAGGGGACCTACAGATCGGTAGCCATCTAGGGGACAGTGATCACCTAATAATAGAATTCTTCATAAGACGTCGAGTGGGTAAGGTAACTAGTAGGGTGAAAGTGCTAGACTTTAGGAAAGCTGATTTCAATGAACTCAGGCGATTAGTCAAGGACGCACTGCAGAGTAGGAGTCTTGAAGTGATGGGAGCCCAAGAAGGGTGGCTGTGCCTTAAGGAAATGATCCTTCGGGTACAAAGGGAGACAATCCCAATGCGAGGAAAAAGAGGGAAAGGGGCCAGGAGGCTTTCTTGGCTGACCAGAGAAATCTAGGGCAGTCTATGGGCCAAAAGGGGAGCACATAAAAAGTGAAAACAGGGAGAGATCACCAAAGAGGAGTATACCTCCTCTGCTCACGCTTGTAGGGAGGCAGTTAGACGGGCCAAAGCTACCATGGAGCTGAGGATGGCATCCCAAGTAAAGGATAACAAAAAATTGTTGTTTAGATATATAGGGAGTAAAAAGAAGGCCCAGGCAGGAATAGGACCCCTGCTAAATGGGCAGAAACAATTGGTGACAGACAGAGGGGACAAGGCTGAACTCCTCAA
>NW_005841930.1:305763-325078 GCF_000455745.1 Alligator sinensis | reverse complement strand
ACTCTTTCCTGCCTATGCAGGGGGTTGGACTCGATGATCTATTGAGGTCCCTTCCGACCCTAACATCTATGAATCTATGAATCTATTTTTAGTGATTCTATATGTAAAGGAGAACAGGAAAATGTGATAAAACTCTCTGCAGGGGAAGATGAGCCAGCTAGGCAAGAGATAGCAGTGCAAAAAGTGAGGAGGATGCCATGGGAGCCACAGTTCCAGAGCAGCTTCTTCATCTGACTAGACTGGCACTGGAGTGGTGGAAACAAGATGCTCACACCAGAAGAGGTGAGGGGAGAGAAGGAGAGCTGGGAGGAGGAAGGAAGTGTCCTGAGGCCTGAGACATAGGGCAGGAGCCTCTGAGCCCAGACAGCTGGCTTCAGGCTGGCAGGAAAACTCAGTTGAGCTCTATTGAGCCTAGAGGTGCTGGCTGTGAAGACACCATGGAAAGAAGTGGCACAAGTGGTGGGAAGCTCCCCTGGAGGTGAGCTAGCTGTGGGAAAAGTGGCTGCACTCCAGTTAATGTGTCAGCAGTTTCTTTTTTGTTTGTTTGTTTGTTTGGGTTTTTTGCCGGAGTCATGAGCGGGTTGGCAGAGAGAGGCAGCCACACAGGCAGGACCTCAAACCCAACAACTGTAAAAAGGGAACTGCAGTGAGCCATGGGCCATGGCTAAGCATAGGAGAAGGGCAGGACACGTGACCTGAGTGGAAGGTCAATAAAGGCCCTGGCCATGGTGAGATAACCCAGCAAGGGAGCAATTAGTTGAAAGTTGAGAAGCATCAAGCTCAGAGGGGCAAAAACCGAGACAGGGGGAGGGGGTTGTTCTATTTCCTTTAAATTGTTAGAGGGCGTGCCCCACCAAGAGAGCAGTGGTGCATAAGACCCAATAGGGACAACCTACAAGACTTACCTGAGACTGAGAGGAAAGTCTGGTAGTCCTCTTCTGTTGTTCAGCTGAGATTTTCTATTGAGAAGCTTACAAACCTATATCGAGAGAAGAAAGAAAAAGACCAGATTACTTACTATGACCTACAGGCATAATTGGTGGCATAACATTTGGATGGTGCTAGGACAGGGTATAGGGGAGTTTGGAGCCCCAGAAAAAGTCTCTTTCCAGATTGTCATTGGCCAGTTGTGGTAAAGACTAACACCTTCTGATCGATAACATCACCAGAATACCAAGACGTGGCAGAAGAGAGTTGGGCCTATCCGCAATGAGTTTAAGGGAAGTGAATGCAAGACCAACAGTCCAGTCCATGCAGGCACTAGGCCACCAAGCATGTAGCCTTAGCCAGGGCTAAATCCTGACATTATAGTAAAAGTGCTTCCTCATGATGTCCAACAAGGACTTGGGAAAATAATTTAATGGAAAAAATCTAGGCTGCAATTGTTGCCTGTGCTAGAAGAATTGAACACAAAAAATAAACCTTCTGCCTTATTATTTTTATTTATTACAAATGAACTGAAAATGATCCAACTCTCTTACTTAAAGCCTGCCACAGAATATTGCTAGAAATATTTTAAACATTCAGAAATTATGGCTGGCACAAACTTTGATGACCTATCTCTAGCTCAGAAAACTTAGATAATAAGCCAATTTATATAGATTGTGCAATTGTTTGCATATAGTAGTTTAAGATTGTGATTCTCTTTTGATAAAATTAGTGCTTCAGAGTCTAATCTGAATTGCATTGCATTCATTGGCATTAACTTTGAAGTCAACAGAGTTCCTCCTCAGTTTATACCAATTTGCAGATCACTAGCTGGCCTCTAAAAAAGCCAACATAGATAAAGTGTAGTAGGTAAACACGTGTATCATCTTGACAGTGAAGTATCATTAGTGTTGTAAATTTTTCAATACTTTGTCCAGTTTAATTTAAACTACTTGAGCAATAGTGATTCCTAATAGTGATTATTTTCTAATTTGTTGCTTCTAATGAGTGCATTCCTTTAAATCAGGGATAATGAAACCTTTTGTTCTGGCTCACAGACATGGGGCTTTGGTGCCACTGGGAAGCCGGGGGCTTTGGCAACAGTCACCTTCCCCATGCCAGCACAGGGAGAAGTAGCAGGGTAGATGAGAGGAGACATAGCAGGCGCCTTCCCCATGATGGCACTGCAATGAGGTCATAGCAGAACTGTGGACCCAGTTGGTCCCAATGAGAAGAACGGAGCAATTCATCCTCTGAACATGTGCCACCTGCCATAAGCACCCTGGTCCCAGCTGGGCTGAGTGAGGCAATCAGGACAGCCAATCCCATGAAGCCACAGGAAAGACCGGACCCACTCCAGCCCTTAAAAGCCATGCCCAGTTGGCAGCATCCTTGTGTGCAGAGAGGTGAAAGTATATGCTGCTGATGCTCTCTGCCTTTCCCTGCTGGTTCTCTGGTTTTGACTCCAGCTTCTGACTCTGGTACGACCTTTGGCATCTTCTGATTGGTTTCCTGCTCTTGATTCTGGTTTGACCTCTGGCTCTGGCTTCAGGTTCTGATCCTGGTTAACTATTGGTGTCCCCTGTCTCCAGCTGCAGCTTCTGACCCCAGCTTGTCTTGACTTCAGCTACAGCTCAGGGTTCTAGTTCTGGCAAAAAATCCCTCTATACCCCCAATTCCTGGCAAACCAACCTGGATCGCACTCATGTTTCAGTTGCCTACTCTCTAGGCAAGGCTGCCCATGCCTCTATCCCTAACAGGTGCAGGGAGAAACAGCAGCAGCAGACACAGAGAAAAGCAGCAGCAGTTGGTGGTATGTTCAGCAGCAACCCTCTGGACACTCCTGTGTTGAACTAGTTATTTATTATTATAATTGTCTGGAATCATATCCAGGGAGGATCTTAACAATTGCCCTCAGTATAGGTATGCAGAACTTGCTCTGCCTCTGACTTGACCCAGTCCAGTCCTGTGGAGAGAGAGGAACCAAGAATGCCTCTGGCTCCTCATGGCAGAGAAAATAGAGTCCCCAGTGCTGCAAAACTGCCACAACCAAACCGAACCCTGCAGTGCTGAATAGGAGGGCTTTGGCCTTAAAAGGACAGTACAAGGAAAAGACAATAAGACACAACAGTTGGTGCTTTCCATATGCTAGATGTGGGAAAAGTAGCAGCAGCACTTAGGTCTTATTGCCCACCCAGTCACCTTCCAGTCCATCTCTGACCTGAACTCAGTCTATCTGGCCTACCGACTTAAAGGTTGCCAACTATTACTCAATTACTTCCCACTCTCTGGAGGGAATAAAGCTAAATTACTACCTTTCCCTTTTTGAATCTGCAGTTGTTAAGCACCTACTTGTTGCACTTATCCTGTCATGTACAAATTTTCCCTAATAGCACTGTAGCTCCAGAGGTGATATTTTCACTTTCTAATTCTCCCTATACATGAGGCAAATCTGATTTTAAAGGAACATATATTGTAAACTCTGGAATTTTAGAAGTGATATTGTCTTAATAGATGCCTTACAACTTGAGAAAGCCACAGTAAGGTAGATGAACATTGTCTACATAGCTTAGTGAAAAAGTGCTGAGATAACTGGTCTATACAAGTTATTTCAGGCACACTAAAACACAATAAATACAAACACATGCAATCAAATTTGCCCATCACTGACTGCTATTCATAAACCAGATCACCTAGCAAAATAAAATGAATGAGTACAGGATAAAACATTTCATGTGCAAACTTCTGATCCAACACAGTTAACAAACAAATGATCAAATACAAATACAGCTGTAGAATTCCCAAAGGTTTCCATATTTCACCAGCACAATTCATTAAGGAATGCAGCAAGTACAATCAAAGGATACAATTATAGCATGGAACAATACTGATTGTAAAGACTACACTTTTGGGACTATCTTCCTTCTGTTTTACAAAAGATCGTTTCACTCATTTTGTGGGGGAAAAAAGGGAAAAGAGAAGAAAGGAAAAAGACTAATATAATAATTATTCGCATTTTGTAAGATAAAATCCTGAACATTCTTTGCAGGAATAATTAACCTTCAGCTTCATTATGTGAATTTAACACAATTAAGTGACTCCACTAAATAATTTCTTCCACAAAACTTATGGGAGTTAGCAATGACCAATTATATGAAAACATTCCTATTAGGTAGAGCTGGTAGCATTTTATTATTACGGTTACCTGACACTTCCCAGTGTAAGGTCCTGTTTAGAGATTTATTGTAAAAATTGAGTAGAAAAACAAAATACCTTCCAAGTCTATTACTTAAAAAGTAAAACCTATGATAGCACAGCTGATCGTGATCATGTGATCTGAATCTATATTTTGGTTCGGGTGATAATTAAAATTTGCCAATACAGAAAAAAATAAAATAAAAAAAAGAGAACCATGAAATACCAGGGTTCTAAGAAAGAAAGAGGCGACTAATTAGATATTTTGCTTCAATCTGCTTTCAGAAATATTTAGCTCAATAACCTTAGGCCAGAATTTGTGTTATACTAGTCTTCATTTGGCTATGGTAAATCTGGAATTAAATAAAATAGAGTTGTGTCAGATTTGCAATATTATCACTGAGAACCAATTCAGGGCCAGGGAAATATGTTTTGCCAGCTGGCTTTGCTGTTAGGATTCCTCAACATATTTACATGGTGTAGTTTAATATGCACTTAGACATTTCTGTAAGAGACCTACTTAGAACAATTGGCTGGACTATCTAGATAACCAGTTTAGGACATTTTGGAAAAGAAATAGTGTCAAACCCTATTATTTACTTCCTCTAGATGTAGAAACAGTCATAAAAACCTGTAAGTAATGAAATGCATTCTGAAGGATTAGTTTCTTAAAAAAAATATTACATACTATGGCTGAGTACAGGAGTTCAAGAAGCCAGCAGAGGAAGCACTCTAACTTTCAAGTTTTACTCTGAGCACCTAAAGTTAGGTCAGGAGGAAGCAGTACACACGTTAGCCCTTGTGGCGGGGTGGTGTGTGCTCATAAGCTGCCTGCATGGCCCAAGAACAGCAGGTTGGAGGGCTCTCGCATGCCTCCCAATGTGCCCCACTAGCTGCTGAAGTCTCCCAAGCAGAGGCAAATGGCTGAGCCACCCCTGATTGGCTGATGGGGACATCGGAGCCACCCACCTGGATCTGATGAGGCAGCAGATCATCACGGCCTTCAGCTATCAGCTGGCCTTGCCACCCAGCACATGCCTACGCAGCATACCTTGCAACCACCAAATTTGTGTGTGTGTTGGACAACTGGGTTGTGTGTGCATGTCTGTGTGTGTCCTGGACTCTATGTGTTTGTTTGGGTGTGTGTGTGTGTGTGTCCTGGATGCCTATATAACACTCCGCCACACGTGTGCTGGTGACCCCAGCCCTACACCACGGCATAAGGTCTGAATGTGTGAAGCTCTGGCTGAGTAGCTCCTCACCTTTGTTACTAGGAGTCCTCGTTGGATGAATAGGTCTGAAGGGCTTCAAGTGATCACACCCTGGTACCAGGCTTTGAGTCTCCTGCCATGGGCTTCTTTGGCCCTGTGACACAGGCACTACTGCCCACAACCCAGGCTGCCCAGGCACCAGCCCCTTTCCTTTCTCCATCTCTAGCCCCAGGGGCCACACCAGGATGTGGGGGAATGCAGCACAAAGAAGAGATGTGCCTCATTTTAGTCAAATATTGAAGCTGCCAAACTTTA
The DNA here is from genome assembly GCF_000455745.1 of Alligator sinensis. Classification (NCBI taxonomy): domain Eukaryota; kingdom Metazoa; phylum Chordata; order Crocodylia; family Alligatoridae; genus Alligator; species Alligator sinensis. The sequence goes on along the minus strand of NW_005841930.1, from coordinate 319,430 downwards.
GTGTATTTACTAAAGAAAAATTGTGCAGCATTGTCCTCTCTTGAACTTGGAACTTTCTTCTCAGTTAACATGCAGAGAGTGGGGAAAGATCCTGGCTGCACTGGGTAGTTATGACATTAAGGGAGGGAAAGGGAGGGAAAGGGATGGGCAGCTGTGGGAGCTCAACTTGACAAAACACAAATCCTTGAGGATGCAGGGGGAAAGTTGTGTGCAAAACTGCTGCCCCTCAGTTTATTTAAATGTTGAAACTGCCAAACTTCATGTGCATAATCAAGAAAAACTGGAATGTTGCCTGCTCCAGAACTTGGACCAGACTCAGGGGGTAGCTTACCTTCACAAAGGCTGTGTTGCTCCCCTGCGGTGGAACCAGGGCCAGGAATAGCTTGGTTCGGTGATCTGGTGGGCTGCCCCCTCCTGTTCTCTTTGAGGCCCTGCATCTAAGTCAGTGACCCCCACCAGCCAGGGGTAGTGACTGGGACCTGGAAGGTGATTTGAATCAATGCTATAACTGGCATCAGGGGTTTGGAGGCCTGATCCCCCTCCCCTCCCCCAGTGCTGCTTCCTGAGTGGGCCCCACTGGATGCCTTCCTGGCTTTTTGGACCATGGGTCAGCATCTCCCAAGCACCATGTCTTCTTTCTCAGCATCTACCAATGTCCCTCACCCATGCACCATATCTTCTTTCCCAACATCTTCAATCCCCCCTGTCCCCAGCATCTTCCAACTAATGCTCAGTGTGAAGCATTCCCACCATGGTCACCAGCCAGGGTCCGCCCCATGGGACTCTCAGGCATGTCATCACAGGTAGGAGTCCCTGGAATTGGGCTCTCCATGCTGGGGAGTGGGAGGAGGGGCTGGTGGTTGGCAGCCTGCCCCACCACTCTGGCCCAGGAGGGCAACGGTCTCCCCATGGGAGGTAGCGCTGACATCACTCAGAGGTATCATAGTGGGATCTCAAGTGGTCTTTGTGCATAAACTCCTTATCTTGGCACTGCAACTCTCTCAGTTCCATAGCAGCACCTGCAGTGTCCCTCAGAGAGTGGCTGGCCATATAGAGATCTCATTTTGGACCTTTGCAGTGCACTTCTGTGCCTAGGCAGCTTGTTCAAGTGCTGGTGCATGGGTGCAAGCAGTCACCAACTTGTGCATTCCAAGTCCCCAGTCAATGGGACTCTTTGGCCCTCATGTCACTGGTGCTGTCTATGCACATGTCTCTGGCACTCTAGAGGTGTCCAGGTGACCATCCTTGATCTAACATCTCAGGCACCATGACCAGGCCTCTTGTGCACAAATGAGGAACCTACAGAGAAGGGAGACACTGAGGGACCTGTGGTGAGTCCACTATCTGGACCCTTCCCACCACTTGGGGCCAGAAGCTGTGCAGCTCCTTATGACCTAGCACTAACAATAGTACAGAATGCCTGTGTTCCACCTCCCAGCTGGGAAAACCTTCATGTCTGGGTTCCCTCTCCCTGCTGTGGGAGCCAGACAGGCTGGAAAACCCAAGCATCAGGGCCCAGAGGCGTGATCTCTTGTGGTTCTCCAGGGGGAGAGGGAGGAAGGGAATGGGGAGATCCCCATTTCTTGTTGTGCCTTACCTGCAGTGGTGCACATTCATAGCTGCTTTGCCAAACAGTGCCTGGAAGATCACCAGTGAACATGTGCAGTTTCTCCTGTTGGTTACACCTTGGCTGTGGGACTTGAAAAAAGCTTTTAGTGTACATTGGGCTCTGTTTGGGTTAAGGTTTGTGTCAGGTGAATCCAGGTAAACACTCTGGCCTCTCTCAGGAAAGCAATGTAACTTTGAGGGATTGTGTGGTCAGTTATCATTTACCCAGAATTATGGATCCACTTAATGTAACACAGACTGAGAAGCCCTTAACAACAGTAAGGGGTACCAACCCTGCTTTTTTCCAAGCTGGTGGCTTTGGGGTTAGGCAGAGGGGAAGTTGTTTGAGAGGGTCGAGGTCAGTGAGGAGCATTGATAAATCAGTATCATAAGTCTTCCACCTGGATAATCATTGAACCAATAGCACACTGAATATCAGAGTAGCCAACCACAGCCTTCCCCATGAGCATACCCCAAGTTACCAAGGTGTCACATTAAACTGTTCCCTCACCTATAAACATCACATTCAGAAGGTCAGCAGTAAAGTCTCTGCACAGGTAGCTGTCTTAAGAAGTTTAGCCAGCATGACATAGCATGCCAACTTCAAAGTGTACAGAACTTTGTATATGCAAAGTGCATATGCCCCGGCAGATTAATGTGTCCCTGTATGTATAGTTGTTGCATTAAAAAGCTTGATACTGTACTTAACAGTTCTGAGAAACTCCTAACAGGTTACAAAGCTTGTACATCACAAATTAATTCCCTGCACTCTCAGGTATTGGACAAGTGACATAAGAAGATAGACTCTAATGGCTCCCCAGCTGACATGTTTCTGGGCCTGTGGACAGCCTGGCAGGCTGGATACTGTGGCTTTGTGTTGCACTAAATTTAGGTAAGGGGCAGGGTGAATGAAAATGAAATGATCATTTAGAGTAATCCAGTCTGAAATCTATTTTTACAGCATTTTATATCAACACCAAATGAGTCTTCTGTTGGTTACAACCTTGACAGACAAGCATGGGATCAAGATGGACAGACTGAGATCTGGATATGAATGCTTCAAAATGGCACTGTATAAGATGAACATCTTGGACAACCCCTTATGTGAATATGATGTCCAGTAGACAGCATAGCACTTAATCAGGAGATGCAATCTTTACAAATGCCCAGATGGAGTAGATGGAATTCACACACTGAGCGATAATACCATACAGTGGCTCATAGCTGGCCAGAGGGAACAAGGACAGGGGGGTTGGGGTTGGAAACAGGGGCTTTACTGACTTTTGTGAGTGACAGCCCAGGAGTGGGGCCAGCCTGGTGCTTGGATAGACCACAAGAGCTCTGGTTGAGCACCACCCTGGGAAGCGGGGTTCAGCAGGATGCTACAATGTTCCATAGCAGGGGTTCCCAACCTCCGGGCCATGGTCCAGTGCCAGGCCATGAAGGGTTGGCTGCTGGTCCAAGGAGGGCTGGCTGCCGGACTGGAAGTTACCACAGAGTGGCAAACCACTGAGTGGCAAACCGCGGAGTGGCAAACTGCGGAGTGGAAGTGACTGGTATGCTGTGGACCAGCAGCCTGCCCGCAGTATGCCAGTCACTGCTGGTCCACAGTTTGCCAGTCCACAGTCACTTCTGGTCCCCAGCTTGCCAGTCTGTGGTCACTTCCAGTTCACAGCTTGCCAGGCCTCAGCATAAAAAGGATGGGAACGCCTGCTCCATGGGATGTCGGTGGAATGCAACCTACTATGAGTGGCGATGGAAAGTGGTACAGATATTCGTTATAGCATTGTGATAGGGGCAAGCTGCCAAGGCCTGATGCTCACATCAGCCCACCTCCTGTCTGTGGGCAACCCACCTGTCTACTAGCCTGCCATGCTTTGCTGTTAAGTACTTACGATGTTAATAAGTTTGGAGGCTTCCCTTTGCATGCCCAGCTGTAATATGGGCGGTACATACATGCTCCTACTTCCCCTTACACTTGTTCCATGCTTCACAGATGTCACGCTATGTGATGACTCTTTTGCTCAAGGCCATGTTAAACTAGGCACACAATTGGGTATTTTACATACTGCCCTTGTGTGCCATGCCACCCCCTCCCTGCCTCACTGGGGGCCTCTTGCACTCCACTGTTTCTCACCCACCCTGTATTCATAGATTCATAGATTCATAGATGCTAGGGTCGGAAGGGACCTCAATAGATCATCGAGTCCGACCCCCTGCATAAGCAGGAAAGAATGCTGGGTCTAGATGACCCCAGCTAGATACTCATCTAACCTCCTCTTGAAGACCCCCAGGGTAGGGGAGAGCACCACCTCCCTTGGGAGCCCATTCCAGACCTTGGCTACTCTAACTGTGAAGAAGTTCTTCCTAATGTCCAATCTAAATCTGCTCTCTGCTAGCTTGTGGCCATTATTTCTTGTAACCCCCGGGGGCACCTTGGTGAATAAATACTCACCTATTCCCTTCTGTGCCCCCGTGATGAACTTATAGGCACCCACAAGGTCGCCTCTCAACCTTCTCTTGTGGAGGCTGAAAAGGTCCAGTTTCTCTAGTCTCTCCTCGTAGGGCTTGGTCTTCAGGCCCTTAACCATACGAGAGGCCCTTCTCTGGACCCTCTCCAGGTTATCCGCATCCTTCTTGAAGTGTGGTGCCCAGAATTGCATGCAGTACTCCAACTGCGGTCTGACCAGTTGTACTGCCCTATCTGGGGTCACATTTATTCTGCCCTGCTCCCTTTGAGTGACTCTGGAGGGCCATCCGGCTTTGCTATTCACCCTTCAGTCAGCCCTTGTGCAGTCTTTTGGGACTCTCCCATGACCCTCACCTGAATGGGGCTGACTGTCTGAGTATTCAACTATGGGCCTATTTTGCCCCTAGCCCCTCACCAGACCACTACACCACTCTCTCTGACTCCTAGTCCATTCCTACACTGGTCCCAGGTCTTCCACCCCTACAGGCTCAGGTGCTTCTCTCATTAAGCTTGCCCGGCCTGCACTCCACCCTCTACACAGTGCCCGACGTCTTACAACCCTTGAACTCAGGTGTGCCTCTTTGAGCTTTCCTGGCCCACCTCCAAAGTCCAGCACCCCATAGGGCTCAGGTGCTTTTATTAAGCATGCCTAGCCCCCACTCCACTTAACTGTAACCCACCCAAAGGTGGTGGCTGGGGTTTAGATACCCTGACCTGCCTTACACCAGGGAGGTTCTCAGTCCTGGTATTTGAGTGACCACCAGGCCTCCTTATCCTGGCAGGGTACAGCTTCAGGTCATGTCCCGGACCACGAGGTCTCCTCCTTCCCAATAGCCTCACCCTTACCTCCAAGGTGTTCTAGAAGCAGCTCGGCCTGATGTTGCCTCCTTGACTGCTCACTGCCAACTGTGGTCTGGCTTCCCAGAGTTTGAAAATGACTGCCTTAATCAGGCACCTGCAGACTGCCTGTTCCAGCCCTTAATGTGACAGGCACCCAAAGGATGCGCTGTCACAAGCACTCTAACCTACAGCGCTGAAGTCTGATACCACATCTATCCAGGATCACGTTAGACAGGATCCACCATTTTTACAGTGCTCTATATGCCCTGACCGTCTACTCAGTTACAGCTGTAGAGCACTTTCTGTGAGCCTACTGTGCAATAAGTGTAACTTCTGTACCCGGCCTCCATGTCTAATTCTTACTTCTGGAAAGCTTTGTATGATGGCTTATATAATCTAAAAATATTTTAAAGTATAAACTCAAGACCATCTTCCTTCTGAAAAAGATACATTGAGAAACATAGTATTATATGCTAATTTTTTTTCTATTAATCTCCATTCCTGCATGTGGCTGGCCTGTTACATTCCTTGGAAGACTGTCCAGCTCTGGCTCAGTGGAATGGAGACTGAAATATTATGAACTTTCCAGATAGTCTGACAAATGGGAGACTTTTCATCAAGGGTTTCCATAATGTGCAATCAATATCATTACGTTACCTTTCATTAATTTTATTAACCAAATGCTTACATGGTATAGCAGCCACACACCATTTCCAGAAACTCATTAGACAATGATGTACAAAAATGTAAGTTACACTATAGGGTATCCAGATCATCTGGAGTTTTTTCAATTCCAGTCAGCAATGTAAGTCAATTCTCTTACTGAAAATCAAAGGAAAAAAAAATGTAAGTGGGGAAATGTTATAATATATGGGTAATATATTTCTGCAGAGGTTATACAGAAATGTTTCATACATCTTCATAGGATGGCACTAAACCAGACTTAATAGTACAACAAAAACTGTTCCCAGAGAGCAAAGTAAATTAACTGCACATCAGGTATATACCCTTATTTTAGATTTGAGATTCTGTTGAGAGGTAGAATTCCTGAGAGCTCTAATGATCCAGCAGCTGTTGTAAATTAACAAGAAACTGTATAATTTTATTGGCTGATTGAGAGGGCATTATTTCTGTGATGTTTGCCATAGTCTAAGAGTACCTCTGAGTGCTAGCTTTACATCACATTTCCTCTGGAATAGTATAGTGCCTTTATATGTGCTCTGGGATGAGAGGAGGTCACTTTAACTAGAGTAGCTCTCAGGAATGCCCACAACATCTCATGTATACCCCATGCTTCAAAATGGAGTTGGGAGTTTTTGGTTAAAGTGCCCCCACCACCATTTTGAAGCACAGGGACACTGAATAGGTATGATGCCAAGGCTTCTGGAGTGTGCTAATTAGTCTTCTCCAATGTGTTCGAATTCGAATGTGTCAGAGCAGGTGTTGGGCATATGTATAGGTGCTCACAGTTTCCAAACATGGGCCCATAGAGTTGTTGCTGGTGGTATACACAAACCTGCTGGTCACATGCTGCTGGTCCTTCTTGTTTCCAGCTGCTAAGTCATGTTAATGGTAGCTGGTGATAGATGAAGTCTTTTATGTTTTAAAGTAGACATAGCATCAAGCAGAGTAGCGTTCATTTGCACCTTTGAGGAAGGGTGTAAATGTGATTAAAAAGAAAGATTTCCAGTTCACTGATTTTTTTTGGGGGGGGGGGGGGGGGTTCACTAAATTAGTTTTTGGCTCACTCTGGACTGAAACCAAGATTTTAAAAAAATATTTGCAAGACTGAAACTCCTGGAATCTTGCAGCTGTTCCATGAAACTGACAGTTTGTCAGCTTCACTCCTAAGACAAGCAACTGTGGTTTTCAGTTTATTTTTTTGGAGGGGCAGGGTTCTCCTAGGGTCCCTGGCTTCAGCACAGACTGCACTCTCACCAAGGAACTAGAGCCTCCAGGATCCCTGACCCCAGCGCATACCATGCAGGACTGAAGTCTTTCCTTGGGAAGCTTGCTTCAAATTGACCAAAATATTTTTCAAACCTGAAATATTTCAAGAAAACCATGTTTTTGTTTTGATGTTTTGGTTTAGTTGTTTCATCAGAAAATTTCAGACTATCAGAAATTATTCCCTCTGACCCAAAGAAGACTTAGGAAATAAACAAGTTGCACTATTATTCCAAATAGTGCAGCCTTTCCCTTTCACTGACTTCCTTGCCTTTTGCCTTGTGACACACTGCAGGAATGGCAAATGTCCTTGGCTCTGAATGGAATTTCCAAAGCGGGAAAGAAAATCTCTTTAAACCCTTCATTTATCTAATTAATTTTTATATGGTCATTTTAAAGAATCTGACTGTCACATGATTCAACAGAGATTTAAGGGAAGGCTCTGTTTTCTTCCAGAGATGCCAGGGAATAGCCACTAGGGATTGCTTCAGGAATTGGTTTGTTTTCTTCTTTCTCACTGGTTTTTAACTGTAAATTTTGTTCTTTGTCAAGAGCCTGAAAGCCTGAGAGAGATACGGAGAGATACTTCCCACAGTTTACATGCACCATTATTATAACTGAATGATAATATTAGAGATATTATTATAATATCTGTTTATTGAATGTACAGCATTTACTTGAATATAAGATGACCCTGAATATAAGATGACTCCCCAATAATTAAATTCTATATATGAAAAGCTTATAAATTTGTTATCATTTTTCAGGTATAGAATCTAAGTATTGGAGGGTTGTCTTGAATCCCTTCCTCACAAGTGCTACAGCCGGGAACGCTATGGCTGGGGGGCTCAGGTGGACCCCTTGCACTCTGTCCCACCCACTTCTTCCCCTTGCAGCCTTCCTTCCCCACCTGCCACCTGCAACCCCACCCACAAGTCCCTACAGCCTCTGCACCTCTCCCCACTTCCTCCTGTCTCTGCCTCTTATTCCCTGCCTCTTATTCCCTGCTCTTCTCAGTGTCTGCCCCTTCCTGTTCAACTCCACAGTCTCTGCCTTTTCCACTCCTCCTTACCCCTTACCATCAGGCACTGCTTGGGCTGCTATATCTTGGAGCACAGAATGTGAAAGCTCAGTCTTTGCTTGACCATGTGGTAGTGTGGGCACAATGAATTGGCCAGGCAGGGAAAGGATTTTCCATGGCACTCTGTGCCAGGCAGAGACCCCAGCTTGAACTGGAGCTGAGCTGTGCCCCACAGGGGGCTGGGCAGGGGGGGAAAGGGGCAGGGGCAGAAATTGCAGAGAGGAAGTGGAGGGGGTGGGGTAGGAGGCTGCTGTGGGTCTGACTCTGGTCCTGACCTGGGCTCAGGGCCAGTCAGAGCTGCAGCAGCCACCTGCTCTCTCTTCCTCTTAGTATGCAGTTATAAGATGATGGACTTTTGCCCCCTAAGCTGACTGGGGGAATAAACCTCATTTTATATTCAAGTACAGATAGTATTTATTCTTACAATACCTTGCTGAGGTAGGAAGAGCTAGTATCTGTATTTTACACAGAGAGATCAAGACCTAGATGGTGAAAGATATGTGGAAGCTTAACTGACGTTAATTTCAATTTAAACTAGGTGTGTCTACATGAGACACTTATTATGGCTGTGTGAAATATCACTGGCGGTTTCCATTCGACACTGTTTTGACTCATTTCAAACTCGAAACAGTGAAATTGAATCGAAACAAAGGACTTTGAAACAGCCTCAAAACAAAACAAGGTTAGTTAAAACATTTCAAAAATTTTGAAACATTTCGAGTTTCAAAGCAGCCAGTAGCCAGATGTTGGGAGACAGGGGAGAATGAGGGCTGCGCTCCCAGCAGTTCTGCAGCCCCATGTGGCTCAGCCAGGAGCACAGCCCTGGCTCTCCCTGCCTCCCATGGCCGGGCTGCGGGAAGCCGATCACAGCACAGGGAAAGGGAACTGAGCCAAGGCTCAGTTCCCCTCCCCAGTGCTGTGATCAGGCTGGGGAAGGCAACTCAGCCGAACTGAGCTTAGTTCCCCTCCCCAGTGCTAGGATTGGGCTGGGGAAAGGAACTCAGCCAAGGTGGGCTGAGTTGCCCTCCCCAGTGGTATGATTGGGCTAGGGAAAGTTCCTTTCCCCAGCCTGATCCTAGTGCTGGGGAGGGGAACTCAGCTCAGCTGGGCTGAGTTGCCTTCCCGAAACTGATCGTAGTGCTAGGGAGGGGAACTGAGCGATCGGGCTCAGTTCCCTTCCCCAAGTCCATGGTCCCAGCTGGCAGCACCTGGCTTCCCTCCCTCATCTGGCAGGCAGATTGGGGGCCTGAAGCCCTGGGAGGAATGACACAGCCCCTGCAACCCTCCTGGGGTTGCGGGTCCCCATCTGCCTGCTGGATGAGAGAGGCTGTTTCGAGCTTCCCCATTATAGCATATGGGTGAAACTTCGAAACGGCATCGAAACAACGTCACTGTTTCAATGAAATGAAATGGAACAGCGGTTTCAAATCGAAATGAAAATCAAAGAGAAATTCTGTTCCGTTGAAACCTCGAAACAAGTCAAAATGGAATGGTGCCATTTCACACAGTCCTAACACTTATTGCACATTAGCTTAATAACCCTGTGCAGTAGCTTGCCATGGCAAAAAAAATGCTAATAACCTAGAGTTATTAGGCTAATGCACAGTAAGCATTCCTAAATAACCATGTGCCAGCACTACTGTGCAGTAGCTGTAGGTACTGTGCATTTAGTTAGTACTTTATTAAAGAAGTACTTAACTAAATGCACAGTATCTAAGGTGCATTAATGAACATGTAAACAGGCCCACTGGTATTTAACTTTTTCTCTGGTATTAACATTTTACTTTGCTTTCTTCAGCATGGCCCAGTTTCAACAGGTGCACCTCCTCTTTCCCCAGCCTTTTCCTCTAATACAGTAGCTTGCTTTTTAGGTTAGATTTTGGGGTAGTGAAAAAGTTGAGCTCTAATGTTCTCAGTCTAAAGCAGGCCAAAACTCACCTCTCCCATTCTATGAGTAAGTACTGTAACTACTGGACTATGATGTAAAAGATGGGGCATAGGTCACTGCTATATTTTTGAGTGAAAGGGATTGTGGCTGTACTTTGTAATGAACTCAATACCAACAATTTGGATTAGGGGCAAAATTGGATTTCCCTTTGTGAACTTTCCTGGGCATTTTGGGCCTACCTGTGTACTGTGGATACAAAAATGTGGGCACATAAACTGAACATGTGCAATAAACTACACATTGGCTTGAAACGTGCATGTATATCTGAATGGAAGAAGCAGAGAGAAGAGCTATCCTATGTGTTAGCTTCCAAAGCCATATAGCTAGGACATTTATCCAGGGAATGGGATATCTAAGTTCTAGGCTCCCTCTCACCCAAAGGAGAGTTGAACCTGTATTTCTGATTTCCCTGCACAGTTCTCTAGCCAGCATGCTATAGATTAAGTATTAAGCATGGTTGCCATAAAGAAGAGGGAAAAACAGGAAGTAATTTTATCCCTGCCCCCTGTAGCCCTGCCAAATTGGTACAGACTCTGGGTTATTTGCCTTCCTGTGTAGTGGGGAGCATGGCCCTCTTCCTTTGATCTCTTGAGTGTACTTTAACAACCCTTGTAACAGCAGAATATTGGCCACTGTGGTCCCCCTGCAGGGGGGGCAGGCTAGGGTATTATGTCTTGTGACTGTGTATGAGGAATGACTGTAATTTTACTAATAGGTTAGACAAGGATTTGTATAGGATGATTTGGATAGACCTCTGGCAGGGACTTGGACTAGATTACCTCTGAAAGTCCCTTCGAGCCCTACTTTTCTATGATTTTTGATTCTATGATTCTAAACAGGCCCTTCTCTAACAGTCTTTCTTCCATATCACCCTGCAAACATTGTCTTTGGTTGTTCCTGATATCCCAGGTTTTGCGAGAGAAAATAGTCTACTGGAATGAATGCTGTTATTAAAATAGATAAGAGATTTCCTTATTCAAGAAAGACTGTTATAAGGTCTGTGTTGCTGTTGTGTAAACCAAAAATAGACCAGGCACAATACTATAGCTAATATCTGGTAAAATATACATGCACACACAAGCACACACAATGTAGGTTGTTATATAGATAGCCAGGACCCTCACTTTGTTCCATCTTGGTACCTACTACGATGGGAAACGGTATACCAATCCATTTTTAGCTCCCAAGCAATAATAATAAGTAATAATTATGTAGATAGCATTTGTCCTTGGAAAAGTTTAGCTTTGCTCCATTTATTTGTGTCGTTGTTATTGTTATTATTATTACATTCATGTTTTGTGTATAACAGATGTTTTTCCCCCATCTGTAGAAGAAAATACCTGGATGTTGTGAAGGTAAGTTCATGTGGGTTTGTAAAATGCTTCAAGATCACTTGATAGGAGTCAAAAGATGGAATGGAGATATTTTTATACTTTGAATAGAATCCAGAAAACTTAACTAATTGAAGTTAACTAGTTGAAGAAAAGCACTATGCAAGACAGACAGGACTTAAAACACTTACAAAAACTTTTGCAGTTATGATAGATGAATAATATTAAGTTATCATCAGGCAGCTAGAGAGGGGAGCCTCATTGTATTAATTCCTATGGAAAAAAATGAAGATTGTGTAAACTGGGCTTTTGAGCTAATGTATGTGAGGTACATGGTGCTACCACTTAACTATAACGTCAGAGAAATTCATTCACAAAGTGATTCTGGAAATAAAAGGAAACCTATGAAAACTGTTAATTCTTGTTAAAATACTACAGTTTTCTCTTATTTATTATGGGGTCATAATCCATAGTAAAATATACGTTAGCTCCAGCTGAATGGGGAATTATTTGGATTTCTAGAAGTAGCCTATAAAAATAAATTATACTTTGTTACTAGGGGATTATAGAGCCTTATTAATGGAAAAGAACCAACTGGACTAAAACTTGTGTTTTAATGGATCTTTAGTTATCAGCCTGCAGTGGATGATCATCTGGACTACATTTAAAATATAGCGTTGTGGAACCTAGCTTATTGAAAAGCCACAGGCAAAAAAGTGAACACTACAAAGCAGAGCACAGAGAACAGTTACTATATTCACCATTGGATGAATGGCTTATGACTGAAAATCTGAATGATCCTGGAAATATATTCCTGTTTCCTTTTCTATCCCTGTACTAGAAAAACGCTACTTAAAGTTTAGGTGCATAAATACTTTTTTGTGCTCCAATAGTTCTTTTCTGTATTAGCAAAGTAGTTATAGCAATGCATTGACATCTTCATCTATGAGGTCACTGAGCATCTATGCACTTGCCTATCCACCCATTCTGACAAATTCTTCTAGTCCAATAATAGATCCCTTGCATGTTTTCCATGAGGTCCAAACAATCTCCAGGAAGACTGCCCAACCTGCATTTTATGAGAAACAGGATCAGAATGTCATGCAGATGGTAGAATTAAAGATGATTTTAAAAAGGAGGGAGGCTTTGAGCTTAGAGCTAGAAGGATAGAAAATTTAGTTTATTTAACCCATCATTCCTTAAAAGGTGTGTGTGTGTGTTTGGGTGTGTGTGTCATCATGCATGTTGTATTTTTTATTCTCACCCTTCTCTTTGACCTGCCAGTCTCCAGAGGTAAAGTCTCATTTCACCTGCAGCCTTTTCCAGGGCTCAACATTTTTCAGCTTCATGCTTCACAAGTCTTCTTGGTTCTAGCAATGAACTGGTTGAGAAACTTCCCCAACTGAAGACATTAAAGTAATGTAACCCAGGAAACTTTTACTATGCATCTACGTAATACTTCTAATTATATACATCCCAGGCAGTGTGTGCGCTTACATATGGACTCTGGAATGTGCAAAGAACAGAGCCAACAGTTCTAGCAGTGGATCCTGGGATCAGATTTGCTGAATTCTTGCTTTTCAGCACAAAGAATCCTTTGTTTTTAAAGAGTTTGCAGTCTTTTGAAAATGGATATAATGTGTAGCTGGAGTACTTGCAGAGCTTAAAATCTGGCCTGCTTTTGTCAGGCAAATCTTATACCGCTTAACTTTGTGAATGTGGGATGTTTTTTACATCTCTACAAGATGGGCTGTACTGAATATTTTAGCAGGCCTACCTTCGTGAATCCCAGCAACAGTGGTGTAAAAGTTTAACTTTAAAATATCCTGTTTAATGGACTAAGACATTTTACATTTTTAAAAAGTTGTTCATATACTGCGGTAGTTTAGACTTTGAGTGACCTTGGCAAATGTTCTGCAATGGCAAACAGCCTGCTAACATGACAGTACAGTTGACCTCAGCTAGTGGCTCTCCAAGAATGCAAATTGCAGCAGTTCACGTGGAAGTGAAAGAAACAATTCAGTTTTACATTGTTTTCAATTGCCTCACACCTGCTGCTGGGCCTAGTAAAAAGGATTAAAAACACAGTAAGATACAGTGGAAGGGATCTTAGGTCAGGGCTGTGAAAATAGGTGATGTTTGTTTGTTTTGCAACAAAAACTAACCATTTCCTCTGCTGAAAACTGTTGATAAGCACCCCCGAGGGCATTACTAGTGTTCCAAAAGAAATTAATCTTTCTGCATGATGTCATATAAGGGAATATGTGTCCTTCATTGTTAGTATGTGTTTAATGACCTATTTAATGGCTTTTTGTTAAGACAATACATTGCATGTCAATGTTACAGTTTCCTCATATTTGAGTGCACTCATGCTAATATTAACACTGTGGCTGTGTACTTCAGAAAAACAACATTACAGGCCCTCACTATGTTGTAAACCAA